>NW_027464879.1:117586-151834 GCF_043290135.1 Rhipicephalus microplus
TGGATGTATTAACTACCAATCCTACCATACCTATTAGTGTCTTAGGAATTATTCGGCGCAGTGAGGCGAAGCAGCGGCATGTGAGAAGAAAGTGATCTATTCTTTCTTGTTCATTGCCAACTGCACATAGGTTAGTTAATAAAAATTCTGATTTGTGGAGATAAAAATTTAACCGAGGAACTCTAGAGCGAAAGCTTGTGAGGGTCACTTCACATTGACGGGAAAGGCATTTCGTGGTGTTCCACGTGAATTGCAAGTGCTGAAATTCTTCAGAATGTAGGGCTGATGTTTTGTTTATTTTTAAGAATAACAGACGTTAGAATCGTTCGGCAGTAATAAATGAAAACTGTGGAGGTACTAGTACCACCGGGACATTTAAAGATGCTGAAGCGAGCGAGTCAGCAGTTTCACTTAGTGCGATTCCAGCATGCCCGGGGACCCAAAGAAACGGAACTTCTGATAGGGTACGCGGTACGAGAGGCGAAAATATTTTGAGAAAAGAAGACTGCTTTGCGGACGTTAAATGTGTAGAAAAAGACAGAGCATCTGAAATACTAATAGACTTTGATTGCTGAGAGCTTTGATTTCTAAGAGGCAATCTAATAGCCAGGGGATTCTGCGAGATAAATTGGTGGGAAGTCAGGCAGTTGGAGCGCAAAAGTTGATGAGACAAAATACCTACTCCAGCCTTCTGAAGATTTTGCGTTGCATCCGTCGAAATTACTACGTATTTAGGAAAATGACTAAGATGGTCTGGATGGAGGCTCTCCAGAAAATGCTTTAGAAGCAACTTGGCATTTTTTCGGAAAAATATCATCGAAAAGTATGTCAACTGGCATCGAGCATAGAATTTGGGGAGTCAAATACTGGAGGGAAACGTGAAAATTTGATAACACAGACTTGACAAGTATGACATGGGATTTTTGATAACGACACCACGGGCGCTTAAAAGAAAGAAACTAGATATTTGATAAAAACTGTCTACGAACAGGAGATGGGCACATCGTAGAGTTTTAAAAATGTTTTCATGGTAAGCTGTCGAAATCTTGCATCAAGTGGAACGATTCGAGCTTCCAAATAAAGCACGCTATTCGCGACGCACCTAGGTAGCCCGAGACACAGCCGCAGAGGTTGCCTTTCTAGTAATGTAAGACGTCTTAATTTTTACTCTGCGCTTCCGGAAAACTCAACGCAACTGAACGCCATAATTGGGCGTACGTAAAGTCTGTATATGATAAGTAGTGTATCTTTGTGCATCCCTGATTTCGTATTGCAAAACCGGCGTAGCAATCCTAAGGCTCTTTCTGCTTTACGGGTGTTTGATTCTGTTTGTTGCTGCCAATTTAAATTGTCCACGTGAACAATGCCAAGATATTTTAGTGCCGTTACTTTTCGAATCGGACCATTTTGGTAATGCAGTGAAAGAAATACGAGAACAGATAGAGGAAATACAAGCAGAGCACATTTTCTAACATTAGGCGAAAAAGACAGCCCTCCAAGCCATACCTCAAGCTCACTCAAATACGACTCTATGATTTTATACAAAGTATTGATAGCACGGGATGACCAGAAAAAAGCAATATCATTGGTGTAGACGTAAAGAGGAACATTTTTGTGAACGGTAATGGATGATAATAAGATAATAAATAAAAGAGGTGACGGAACTTATCCTTGTGGAACACCTCTTGTTTGATTATATGAGGCAGAAGTAATTCCCTCGTGGCAACAAAAGAATTGTCTCTCAAAGAGAAACTCTTGAACCAAAGATATAATGTACTTGGACACATCACAGTCCACAAATTTTGAAATCAATGTACTGTGTTCCACGCTATCATAGGATTTTGCAATATCTAATGTGACTAATGTAAAAAACTCACCAGATACTTTTGCAAGGCCAATTCGGCTTTGCAAATCAACATGAGCTGGCCATATAGAGCACCCCTGTTTAAACCATAATTTCCTTGGCTAAATGATGCCTTGATTAGTGATGAATTCACTGAGCCTGCTATGAAGAATTGAAGAATTTGCTATGGGAATCGTGCGATATTGGCTTTGAGTGAAATCGTCATCCTCCTTGCTGAATTTATGTAGGGGACATATGACTGACGATACATCTGGCGAAAATACAGGGAGTGGTCAGTACCTTTGTAAAGCCCCAAATCATTCTAGTCAGTGGCAGAGACGTCTACATGCTAGTGCAATACGTGTTGAACTACAGTGTCTTCTTGTTGTAACTGGAGACTTACGTGTACATCACGTAGCTGCGGCCATGGCAATTCCAACGAGGAATCATTCGAGTAAAGTTTTGCCGCGTTTGGTTCATGTGGCATCACATTAAATAACCCTTTATTTGATGAGAGAAATAACCATGTGGGCTGGGAATTGTGCGGCAACGGCGAGAATGGTGAACAGGCTATAGAAAACGTCATCTGTGTAAAAAAAAAAAAAAACCTAGAGCTATTGGACAGCACAACAGCATAAGACATTCTTGGAAGCAGCTTCTCCATGCATTGCATAGCAACACCTGTGCTGGGATGGCGAATTTCTGTTGAATGAAGTGGTCGGTCAAGAAGCTCAGCGCGGGCCACCTCAAACCAATCCTCTCCGAGGATTAAAAGCAAGGGGTTTCTAGCCGCAACGAGAATTTCAAGTACTGCCGAAATAGGCCCCAAAACGATACGAGTACATAATGCACCAGCTGGCATGAGGGTACCGCCACCGACAACAGATATGGGAGGTTTGGTTCATGGTAGCCGGTTGACAGATCCAATGACGTCCAATGATAGTATGGTGTGCGTTGAACCACTGTCCGGAAATGCGTCTACAGTGCCGATAAGTGGAATGTCTGCTTGAATCACAGCGCACTGCACAAGAAATCTTTCGGTTGGTACTGAAGGTTGAAGGCACACCAGGCAGGGAATACTTGTGTGCTGGCTGGGTAGCAGGGCACTAGTACTGGAAAGGGGGGCACTTCGATGCGATGGCCCGGTTGGCGACAGTTGTAACATATTGCCTTGCTTATATCTTCCCCGGGGCAATAAGCAGGTGCGCCATTTCGGGCAACTAGTTGCAAGATAACGAGTGTCTTGATGAAGAAGTATCGACTAAATTCGATGTGGTGCTGATGAAGCAGGTGGATTGACTTGTGAAGAAGCTATGCTATTCCTAGCACCAGTCTGCAGCATAGGCAAAGGAGGCACCTGTAACGTTAACGATCTCGCTCTAACAGGCAGCTGGCTAAAAGACATAATGGTGTATGCATATCTCTTTGTACGTGCAGAGAGCCTCGGATCACCTAGGAGATTAAGTAAGGTCCAAGATTTTCATACAGCGGATGCCACGCAATATGCATTGAACCTAAAACGCAGCACGAAGACGAGCAAGAAGTTCCATAGCAGGTGGAAATTTTTAAGCGTCACCTGATTTGAGTACCATTAAGAAGTAAACGTGACAGGCAGACCATAGAGCTTCCTAAAGTTAACTAGAGCGGACTCTGGCACTACGATTGTTCAGTGACCATGGAAATGAAAGGTACTACACGGATTTGCCTAGTATTCGTACTTGCGGCTTCATTTATTGCTTTTTTGATTTCGCTTTGAAAAAAAAATAACGAATCTTTTCCATTTTCGTGACCCAATTGAAAATGTTAAGCATAAAAGAATAAGGTGATGAAGCACAACCGGTGAACGTTTGTTGATTTTTGTTTCGCGAGAAAACAGCTCCAAGCCACACGAACACACACGGAGCCAGAAGCAGGCCAGAAGTACGGAGATTACACAAGTCTGTGTACTACCCGTCATTTCCATGCTCACTGAAGCACCATGCGTTGCAGCTCCCATAGACACTACACTCTAAACAAAAAAAGACGATATGAGAGTAAATGACTTGTCCTCTAGTGCATGCCCCTATGAGGTTTTTAAAAACACCGTCCAGAGGGAGTAAAAATTTACTCCCCGATAGGAGGGGTTTGTGGGTGGATTTAAGGGAGGTTTTATTTACATTCATCTGGGAACGTTTCCACGTAAGTATGAGAGTTTTTATTTAAACCATCGGGGAAGTTTTGTAGATCAGTATGGAAGTAAACTTTTACACAAAAAACATCCAATGTCGTTCCGTATGTAACTTTAATCAAAATACCTTCGAAGCACACAATATTGATTACACATACGCAGGCATGCACACAACGTTCTCGTTAACGCACTGGTGATGTTATTCTTGCGGCACAATTCATTGCTCTGAAGGAGGAACTTCGAAGCAAAACAAAAGCTGCTCGCGATTTTTTACTATCGAGTTACACTCCTTGGTTTGCTTAGAAATAATCCACGTAAATTTTGGAAATCTGTCCTACCAATGGATTCTGACACTGACACATTTAAAATAAATGGCACAGTTACAGGCGATACAGCTCTTATTGCAGATGCATTCAATGATTACTTTCAATCTGTTTCACACTTCATAACTCCGTTGTTCCTCCTTTTATAGGGCATACTCGCAGTTCTATTGACGATATTGTTGTTTCAAATCAGGGTGTGCTGAATCTCATTTTCAAACTCGATCCGAAAAGAAAGGTAGTCGTGATAATATAGACAACGAATTCCTCATTAGGTACTCCTTATGGACTAGTCGGTATTTAACCATTATCTTTCAGAAATCACTCTCGACGTCTAATGTCCCTACAACGTGGAATTCGGCTAAAATTCTTCCGCTTTACAAATCCGGAAAAAAGCAGTCCATATTGAACTACAGACCAATCTCTATCAAGTCCCATTCTCCTAAAATACTCGAACACAGAATTTTCAAGCAAATCATAGAATTTTTAGAGTGAAATAATGTTTTATCTGATGCCCAGCATGGTTTTCGACGCGGCTTTAGTACCATAACCCAGCTCAGTGAATTCGCTCATGACATCCTCCAGGTCCTTGATGCTGGTGATCAAACTGACGCAATATTCATAGAGTTTTTCCAAAGCTTTCGACACTGTTTCACATTGCAAACTGCTAAAAAAAACTCACTGCTATTCTTAAAAACGAAGCATTAGTAAACTGGATTTCTTCTTTCCTATCCAATAGGTCTCAGTACGCACAATTCAAGTCTCCCAATTCCTCCACTTCCACTGTAACGTCTGGCGTCCCTCAAGGTTCAATATTAGGCCCTCTTTTATTTCTAATTTTTAGTAATGATCTGCCAAGTAATGTTTCTGTCAAAATCCGCATGTATGCTGATGATTGTGTTTTGTAACATACGATTAAAACTGCCCATGATCACATCATCCTTAATGATTCATTTGCTTTATTTCAATCATGGTGTGACACTTGGAAAATGCAAATCAACTTCCGCAAAACGGTATCCATGTCATTTTCAAAGCGTTCTTCCCCCTCTTCATTTACCTATTTGCTTAATGGTTACCCTCTCGGAATTGTTTCGCAATACAAATATCTAGGTCTCTTTTTCGCTCAGGACTTATCTTGGTCTCAACACATCGATCTCATGTGCAACCGTGCGCTTAGAAATCAGGCTACCTACAACACACTTTACGTTCAGCACCTCTCAGCATACGGCTCCTCACTTATAAAACACTGGTTCGTCCAATATTGGAATATGCATCTGTTGTGTGGAACCCACACAAGATTTCGGACGTCAACAAAATAGAATCTGTTCAGAAGAAAGCTGCACGCTTCATTTATTGTCGCTTTGACAGGTATTTTTCACCAAGTTCCCACCTGTCTTACAGCTTACCAGTTTATCTTCCCGTCGACACGTTGAATTTTTGAAGTTTCTTTATACCTTAATTAATTCCCCACGGTTCCCTCTACTCAGCAAATATATAGCGCACGCTAGACCAACGACCACCCGAAATTACCATGAGTTAGACATGTCTACTTTCGCTCATCGTACGATGACGTTTAAATATAGTTTTTTTTTTGTTCATTCTATTGAATTGTGGAATTCTTTGCCTGGTTACGTTCGATCTTTATCACTGGATGAATTTTTATTGTATATTACTAACCATTGATGTAGAGCCACTTGTTATGCTCTTCTATGTATGTATTTGCCTACTCCTGCGATAGCCCTGCGGGGTTGCAGTATGTTGAAATACATAAATAAATAAGTAAGTAAATAAATAAACGAATAATCATTATAACATTTCCCCTGACCACAGCTAGCCGCTCACTTTTTTCTAGATTTTCGGTTAAACTTCCCAAACGGGATGCATAGAAAAATATATTACAATACACAACAAACAATACAAAAAATTAAAAATAACTAAGGCCGTCAAGCATTACTATAACACATCAAGTTCTAGAATACCTTCATGGTCAGAAGGGCTTCTAGCCTTTCTACCCATAAGGATACACATTCGTCTGTTCTTACTACCTCTAGAAATCTTGAGATACTTTCTTTAAAATACTCTCTTGCTGGTCTCCTGTCAGAGTCACTGTGAAACCCAGCCATTCTAGAGCGCCTTGTACTGTGCAAGGCAGTCATCATGATAAAATCGAAAGGTAATCCTGCCTCGTTCCCTATTGCCAAATATCTGATCCTATGAGGGTCTAACGGGAACTCTTCTTTAAATGTCCTTTGTAATACGTCCCAAAAGTAAACTCCTTCTCAACAGTGCAGGAAAATATGGTCAATTGTTTCCGGTTTCTTACAGATTAGACAGTGAGATCACCAAGGCATATAAAACCCACGCTCCTCTAGGAAGGTTCTTACAGGAAGTGTTCCAGTGTGTAATTTGAAAAAGAACGTTTTCGCACTTGGAGCTGCTGGCATTTTTTCAACTCGTTTAAGTACGTTCTGACCCTTGCATGCTGTATATAGCGCTCTGTACAGTGGGACGGGGACATCGTGTCACATAAATCTTTGTACAGTTTTTTTTTTCTTTCCATCAGACCACAGGTAGTCAGTTGAAAAACGAACACACAAAAACCGCATTCTGGCCACAACTTCCTTCATGTATCCTTGCACAGCCCCTGTGGTAACATGAGTGCTCACAACTAACTCTGGCAACAGTCTACTTAGTCTTGTTTGACACACTGTTAGTAGGAAAGGATCTCTTGTTTCGCGAAAAAATAAAAACCTATTTACCAACTGCTTGGTAAACAGAAGTCCTAGCCCAAGGCCTCCACACTTTACCCGTCTAAACAAATTCGTATGACTGCACCCTTCCCAGTTAGACCCGCACACAAATATTGCAAACACCCGATATAATTTTTTCACATTTACCCGGGAACAGTACAGCACTTGCAACACATACCATAGCTTAGACACAAAAAAACAGTTGCATGCAGTAGCCCTAGCAAACATGGACAGATAAGTTGCATTCCACCTATTTGCTTTCTCTTTAATTTCTTTCATTTGCTGTGTCCAATATTCATCAGTACTTTTGTATGACTCGAGTGCTACTCCGAAATATTTAACTGGCGTTTTTTGTCCATTTAATGGCTGCGAAAATTCTGGGGTTGAAGGCGAACATCAATGCAAAAAGCCGAGTCATTTACCCTAGTTTGTGTGGCTTCCTGTAACTTCGGCGAAGTATTTAGAAACCCTGATTGATTCTTCAATACCTTCATAGGAAGTTCTACAAATAACAACATCATCAGCGTATGCGAGTAGTTTGACCTCTGAAGATTGTACTCTGAACCCAATAATGATGTTATTCTGCAATATCGACCGACATAATGTTTCAATACAGATGCAAAAACAACAGTTGACTAACAGAGCAACCTTGACGCACTGAGCGCTTAATTCTAATGTGGGGGGTGGGGGCAATGTCTTGTTGATAATTAGTCTCTTACTACCAATTCGATATGCCAAGGCTACACCGTCCATGATTATCTTACCAAAATTATTGTGCTCCATTACTGCAAACAAAAGAGCGTGGGCAACGTAATCAAACGCTTTCTCCAGATCCTGCTGGAGTATGACTACACGAGCTAAACTAATGTCAACTCATTCGAGCACGAACTTCATTTTATGAACATTGTTACTATGGACCGACCTTTGATTACACACGTTTGGTGTGGACCGACGATATCTTTTATTACTGACTGAAGTCTAGCCGTCACAATTTTCATTAATATTTCGTAGTCTACGTTTGTCAGTGCGATTGGCCTGTACTCTGTGACGTGCCTGAGCTTTTCAAGCTCGTCTGTCTTCGCAATCAGAACGGTTCGTGATTCATCAAAGGATGGTGGTAATTTCTTTTCCTTGTATGCCTTGTTAAAAACGCGTGCAAATATAGGGGACAATTTCCTTTTAAAACACTTGTACCACTTGGCACAAAGACCATCCGGTCCAGGAGATTTCCCGGGATTTAACTTATGAATCGCCCGTTCAACTTCAGATGCAGATATAAATAGTTCTAAAGCGCTTTTCACTTTCTCACTGACTTGTGGCATGCGTCCTAAATATTCTTCTTTATATATTTCCAGGTTTACCTGTCTACACGCAAAAAAAATTTTCAAAATACCTTGAAAATACGAATAAAATGCTGTCGGTATCAGTTAGTTCTTGACCACCCTTTTCTGTTTCTTTCTCAATATGATTCCGTCGAGCAATCGTTCTTCCACCCCTAATGCTCTTTTGCTTGGCGTCTCTCCAGTAGCTAAAGCCTCAGCACTAGCACGGACGAGTGCACCGCGGTAGCATTCCTCGTCATGCAGTGCAAGTTTCTGCTTAATATTGCGTATGTCAATTTTATACTCTCCCGGTTGTTTGCACTCCAAGTCAATTAGTCTTTCCAAGGTCATTCAGTTCAGTTTTTTTTCTTTCTTTTTCCTTTCGTAACTCAATGCGCAATAACGATAAATAGCTTTTATTTTTATTCGCTGCTTGAACTCTTCCCCGCCCCGCCGTGGTGGTCTAGCGGCTAAGGTACTCGGCTGCTGATCCACAGGTCACGGGTTCAAATCCCGGCTGCGGCGGCTACATTTCCGATGGAGGCGGAAATGTTGTAGGCCCGTGTGCTCAGATTTGGGTGCACGTTAAAGAACCCGAGGTGGTCGAAATTTCCGGAGCCCTCCACTACGGGCGTCTCTTATAATCGTATAGTGGTTTTTGGGGACGTTAAATCCCACATATCAATCAATCAACTCTTCCCATCGTTCTGCAAGTTTAGCTTCATCATCCATATTTATTTCATTGATGCAGTTCATTACCTGATGTAAGAAATATTCGTCAGTGATCAAAGTGAAATTTATTTTTCCGCAGCTCCCCACGAAAAAGTTGCACCTTTTGTTTTCTCTCCCATATCACATTTAACTATATAATGATCACTGAAGTGTATTGGGTAGACAGCATATTTCTTGCAGTGGGCTATTGATGCAAGTGACACGTAAGTGCGATCAAGGCGTGCGTGGCTGTTCCCCGGAAAATGTGTGAAACGCACTTCCCGCGTTCCCTCCATACAGCTGCCCACGTCCTCTAACTCGAATTCAGTAACTATGTCCGCTAGCGTCCTACTACATTTATTGTAAATGGCGCGTCCGTTTGATCGATCTCGCCCGTTCAGGACGCAGTTAATATAACCAAGTAATACAGATTTCATTTCCCAAGTGAAGTACTGTTTTAGGCTTGGAAAAAAAGTGATCGCTCCTCGCAAATGGTTGGTGCATAAATACACACAATACGCCACTGACATTCATTAAATACAAAATCACAGGAAACCAATCTACCAGACGGGCAAGAGAAGGTATCTTGCACTACCAGAACCGCTAACTTCTTAATGAACAAAACACAGCCTGCAGACGTGCCTATTGCTTGACTTAGAATTGCGTAGTAACAGGCCATAAACCTCAGCACCACGCCCCGGGTCTTTTCCACACCGTCTACTTTTGTTTCTTGTACAGCTAGTACATCCAGATCATGATCCCACGAGCAGGACTGTAGACTCGGCTCTGTTTCCGCTTGGCGGCAAGACCTCGAAGATTTAACGCAGCCACTCTAAGTTTCGGTGCAAAAGTCATGTCTACACAGTGAAGAAGTTAGCCCGGGGCATGACGCTTACGTATCGCAACTTTCACAGAAGGTGGCGTTGTCATGCGGCATCCTAGTAACGATTGTTTGGGGGATGCCCTCGCAGTCAGCCCATGCCATCGTTCAATCGGCCTCACTTAGGCGGCTTGCAGGTGCTTTATATTTTGTCGCTTGCCATTTCTACTACAGTTATTGTGAAGTCAGAGAGTAACTGCGAGTCGTTGTAGCAATGACTTAGTCTTTATTGTTTGCTTGCCTGAGCTAGAAGAATCACAAAATATCTTGGTGTGGCTGTGCAGACACCGTGCAGTCAAACGCAAGGTTTCTTACTTTGCACGAGCACGGCTGCTTGGTCTTCTTCGACCCATGTCACGAGCAGCGTTCACAAAGCTGTACACTGCAGCAGACGATGTGCCCGGCGTCCGAGACTTCTTTTCCTTCCATATAAGCCACACACGCCGTTTCTCAACACACATTTTGGGATATAATTTATGCTAGAGTCAATGTCCTTCTCAGCAAAGCCTTGACAACATGGTGGCTGCAGCCGAAAATACTACACTGGTCGAAGTGACGGGCACACCGGTGGCGACTGCCGGCACGCTGGCTGCACGATCCTCTAAACGACAGCCATGTTGAGGTTGCACCAGCACCCTCTCTAGGCGGGGTAGGTTGCGAATACATTTTCGGAGCCTCCAGGTGGACCCGTGCCACTAAGGTGGCCAGTGTGTGTCCAATATCAGGTTGGGGACGCAGTTTTGTGCTGCTGCGTCGGAACGAAGTCGCCTTCGCAGGTGGCCCCTCATCATGCTTTTTTTGGACACCTCACGCCGTCCTGCAGACTGTTCGTGGGGTCTTTTGCTTGGCGCCCCACCACTTGTACTCTCAGTCGTCACCGGAAGTTCGGTTAATTGCACCTGCTCAGGCTCCTTCGATGGGGTGCTTGTGATGCCTTCCTCGGTTTGGGCGGCTGGCTCTTGAGTACCCTCCCCAGATGCTATGTCTGCTTGCACTGTTGGTCCATCACCAGCAGTTGGTGTGGCTGTACCTGTTGAAGCATCTGGGTCCACCACGTCACCTGCCCTTTCGCCGCGTCTTCAGCCTCGGTCACGTCCATCACCAACTCTGCTGTGTCTTCACCTCCAGCTGATCCGATAGCCGATGTGTACGTACGCATGCACTAATCTTTGCTGTGGCCAAACCACCGGCAACGCGAGCATCGGGATACCTTACACTCTTTTCTGACATGGCCGGTACCTTGGCAGCGCGAACACTGCATTGGCCGACCAGGTGCAACCGCAAGTGCCAGTTCGCCAGCCACCCTGATTTGATGCAGGAGATCTTCAACTTTCACGCTACTTTTGAGCTTAAGAAGCACAGAATGTGTGGTCGACCTCTTGTCGCTGTATGCTTGAACGCGCCAGTGCTCCCGGGTGACTTGTACGACCTTCCCAAAAGCCGCCAACGCCGTCCTCACGTCTTCATCGTTGACGCCATCCAGCAGCCAATGAAGACGCAGTCGCACCTGCTGATCCTGGTGGTCTACGATGACGCAGCGTCGCCCATTGACTTTAAGCTCCTTACGTCCTGCAAGCGTTTCGTAGCATCCGCGTTGTTCGTGGTGACTGCCCAGACATGATTTATCTGGTAGGCCCCCAGTTTCAACACCTCCGGCAGCAGTCCTGTAGGGCCGAGCGCGTCTCGGAAGTCTTCTACTCGATACGGTCTGCCACGCACATCAACGTGTAAAAACACAGTGTTTTGCGCGGCGCCTTCCTGGGGCAGTGGTGGCAAAATAATCTCGTATCCTGCGTCTTGGTCTTCGGTCATGTTGTAACCGCGGCTAGTATGTGCTGCAAACGCCGCTCCTACGGAGCACTTGATCCTTGCGTCCGACGCGCGTGAGTGCCGACGAAAGAAGGACAGCGAGCCGCTCACAAGCACACCAGCTCTCCTTTCGCCGGGTATATATAAGCACCGTATTTCGACCTCCTATGTAGCTCTAGAAGGACGCTTTTTACGAATAATTAAGCAATAAATATTTACGGCGTAGGTATGAATTTGCGGTGGCCTAGTCGAAATCATTCAGCACACACGCCTTTTTAAGTTAAACTCACCTAATAATGAGTACTTCTTAATTATAGCGAAACCTAATCAGCTGGTGCTCAGTCGCATAAACCGAATTTCCAGTAGCGGTACTGTGTGTGAATCTGTAAATTGAACTAAATTGTACGCAAGACCCGCATGGCCTTGCATAAGCACTTCAACGACGCACATTCCGCAGCGTCGGCGAAAAACAGCGATACCGCCGCTACCGCGTTGGACCGATAGGCCTCATTCACGAGTACGGCACGGCTTTACGATGAATGACAGCCGGCAATCACAAAATGCTTGCTGTTGTACAGTTTGGGTCGTCATTAATTTTCACATGCAAAGAAATGGGTGTCCGCTATCCTCGCAGTTTAAGCTACTGAGCGATAGCCTTAAACAAACAAGACGGTTCGCAATCACGGTTCCTGTTGCTCGCAATGCATGGGCATGTCATACGCCGTTTCTGTGTGCCTCTGCCTCGTTGAGCGCTATCTTTCGCGTTAGTCATTTGGCAGCTGCGGTCGCATGGTGCAGAAGAGACAATTTATACTCTGATTTCTACCAGCAGCATTTATTTTCCGTAAAAGACATTCTTTTCATCGCCGGTGGCTCGTAGAGCTAGCCATGGCGGCTGGTGTGGCACTGCGTGCTCGCCATGACGCTGGCTTGGTACCGACGGCGTAGCGCGGCGTTCTTGCCGCTTAGAGGTGGTTGCCGATTAAATATCGGTGACAATCCTAGAAACCACCATCGCCGGTGGTCGGCGAGAGCACTTTTGCCGGCGGCCGTGGGGAGCCCGTCGCCGGCGCATCTCTCGCAACTGCGGCCGGTTAGCTTCCAAGCTCCCGAGGTCTAGCGAAGCCTACTTCGGATCACTTCAACATTTTAGACGGTTAATCTCAAGAAGCAGTCACTGACAATCGTAACAGCAGCGGTTGGGGCGTGCGCGTCACTGGCAGTCGGCGCAATCACGTCGTTGTAGGAGGAGCAAGTGCGTCACCGGCGCATCTCCCACACCGGCCGCCAGCCAGCTTGCAAGCTCCCGAGGTTGAGTGAAGCCTACTTCGGATTGCTTCAAAGTTTTGGTCGGTGAAACTATGGAAGCATCTGCTGACGATCGCAACAGCTTACTTTCATCATTGAAACTATTCCCCGCAATTCTTTGTAACTCGGCACTTTGAAGCGAGTTATTCACGACGTTCACTTGAGAAATCGGACTCATCTCCAGCGTGGTTCAATGACGCGAAATACCTTGAAACGTTCACACTGAACACCAACCGGCTGCTGAAAATCTTCGCTGATGCTTACATTGTTTGTCGACAGATGCTCGCACGGTCACCCCCACAAGGCGCTGGAGTTTCACACCAGCGTATTAAACAGACGCCCGTACCCACGCACGCACGCACGTCGCGATCAAAAAGGGGTTTTCAAAAATCCCATAGGGAGCTTTAACCACGTGACCTGAAACTCCGTGGGGAGTTTAACGAGGTCATGTTGTTCATGAACTCTGTCATTAAGCAAGGGGTGTTTTACAACAACATGTGCCGAGTTCACTACGCTACTAGGGAGTAAATGACTAGGGCAGGGGAGTTTTCTCGGTTCATATGCTGGAAAAACCCCCATCTCGGCTAACCTTTGCTTGCAGTGTAGCGCCAGCGTTCTCTCTAGTGTATATTAGGAAACTCTATGACGCAGACCACTTCATAGAGATCGCGGCTGCAACCATTGAAAAACACGTCAGCCAAGCGATGAAACTATCGAATTTCAGTAAAACAACCACGTGCTTTTTAGCAGGATCTGATTGCAGAGAAAGCAAAGTGTAACGTACATGTCCAGAAGTAAAGTGCCGCATCGGGCTTGTTGGTATTCCATTATTAAACTGGTCAGCACAAAAAATATAGACATTGTACACAAAGAAAGGATGAATACTAGCGCCTATTTTCAACTGAACTATCTTACAAAAGACGCCCAAATATACGAGGTGTTATCTTAAGCAATGCCGTTTTTTTTTTACAGCGAAAGCTGTTGTGAGATCACAACTCGGGTCCCGCGCAGTTGTTCACCACTGCCGCCGCCGCCGGTGTCAGTAACCACAGTCCGCTGGGTGCCAGCCCAGTATTCTACCCCTGAGCTACGTTGATGCTTGTGATTTGTTGCAAACTTGCCCTAGGCAGGCTTGATGTCGGGAAAGCAATCGTGTTATATGGCTTATAAAGCGTTTTAAAACAGCGAAAAAACAACCACCCGTCGCACAATGTGGATAGCGTAACGAGTCAGCCGTCAAATGCTCCAACTCATTACAAAAGCTTGTTCTCGTTCCCCTATTATATGTGGCGCATGCCCACTTCAGCCATAATTCTCTGGTGTTCCCCAAGGGTCCGTACTAGGACTAACACCCTTTCTCATATACATCAATTACATCTACACTGCTATGGAACCAGGTATTACAATGAGGCTTTTTGCAGATGACTGCGTCAAATACTCTCCCACTAGCACTACAGAAGACCAGGTGAAACTTGACAAATCTTTAGAAAATATCGGGCAATGGTGTGAAAAAAATGGTATGCAAATAATACAGACAAAACCATGTGCGTTACAATTTCCCTTAGAAAGACACCACTTCACTTTCAGTACAACTTCTCTGAGGCAGACATCAACCACGTAAATACCGTAAAGTACCTGGGGGTCACAATAACGTCATCGTTAAAGTGGGATGTCCACATTAATCAAATTTCTGCACGTGCATTTAAACAACTAGGTTTTTTAAGGCGTAAATTAACCGGAACATCCCCTCAAGTTAAACTAACCGCGAACAAGACGCTCATTAGACCCATCCTGGAATATGCAGCTATAGTTTGGAACCCGCACCAAAAGAACATGATTGATGCATTGGAAAAGATTCAAAACCGGGCTCTTGGGTTTATTTTTTTCAAAGTATGCCAGGCGGGAGAGGGTTTCCGCGCTGCGTTTGCAAGCACATGTCGCAACTCTTGCTAGCCGACGACAATTAGCCAGCCTGAAATTTCTTTTTCTTCTTTCAAACAACCTGGTAAATTTAAATAAGGATGATTACCTTAAGGCTCCGCACCGTCACTCCAGTAGAACTAGCAATGACAAATGCATACGCCCATTCCTGTCACGTTGTAACACGTTGAAGCATTCTTTTTTTTCCCGTAGCTATAGAGATGTGGAATGACTTGCCGAACGACGTTCTCATTGCACAATCACCTGAATAATTTTCATCGCTGTTGTAAATACATTTATAGGCACTGCAATAAATCATGTGCTATCTTCGCCGAAATAAAGGTTTAAACAGTGTATGACGCATGTGCTCCCACATTGCTACATGTGCTTAACCGCCTGCATCTGCATATCAATGTTACCGTTGATGTTATCATGCTAAGTAGTTTTTTTTCAGGGAAACACATGTGCATTGTTCATTTATCGCTTTATACTGTTATATCGTTATTTTTCTTTACGATATGAAGTGTTATTTGCTCTGTACGCCCTCTCCTGTATAGGCCTGAAAAGGCCCACAGTATTGAATAAATAAATAATTCCTTATTGTCGTCAGCAACTGCATGGACAATTGGCGCAAAATTCTTTGCAAGTATTTAGCGGATATCACGCTTCTCAGAAGAATGACGAAAAATAGCATAGCCAATGCCAGCCTATACTACCCAAAAGTTCATTATTATAGCCCTAATGGGTACCAAGCAAGTGTGCTTGCAGTAGTTACCCAATGAGGCCCCGCCGCGGTGGTCTAGTGGCTAAGGTACTCGGCTGCTGACCCGCCGGGCGCGGGTTCGAATCCCGGCTGCGGCGGCTGCATTTCCGATGGAGGCGGAAATGTTGTAGGCCCGTGTGCTCAGATTTGGGTGCACGTTAAAGAACCCCAGGTAGTCTAAATTTCCGTAGCCCTCCACTACGGCGTCTCTCATAATCATATAGTGGTTTTGGGACGTTAAACCCCACATATCAATCAGTTACCCAATCAGTGTTTTGAAAAGGCTCTGAAATGCCGCTCTTCTAGCTTTCGCTGTGACTGTGCTGCGATTTCCGCGCAGGCCTGGCGCTTTTAGATGCGGAGCATCTTATACTCGCGCCTTGTAGTGCGCCGTCCGCGCCGTCCGCACCGCTTCTCGAACATTCGACAGCTGACGCGCGCGCATGCGCCGTCGCGCCGTCGCCCACTCTTCCACCATCTGTGCATCCCTTCCTCCTCTACACACCGCGCGCGCTTCACTCCTCCACCATCTGTGCACCCTTCCTCCTCTACACACCGCGTTCGACATCTACAATTCTCCTGATTCTCCAGTGGACGCGCATGTGGCGTCGCGCTTCGAGAACATTCAACAGCTGACAGTGCATGCGCCGTCGTGCTGTATATATACTCAAGGTCGGCACTCGCTC
The DNA here is from genome assembly GCF_043290135.1 of Rhipicephalus microplus. NCBI lineage: Eukaryota > Metazoa > Arthropoda > Arachnida > Ixodida > Ixodidae > Rhipicephalus > Rhipicephalus microplus. The sequence continues at coordinate 134,066 of NW_027464879.1, forward strand.
GCTCAGTTGCCGCTCGTCGGTTGGTTTGTACGGCGCGTCGACGTCCAAGGTCGCGGTGAAATGAATTCCAACGAATCCACAAACACAATGATCGACGTCCCTTCGACCAGCGCCGCCCTTTCGCATACGTGTGTACGTGTTCACTCATTTAACACCCCCTCCTACAACCACGTTAACCAATTTAGCCATCGACCCAAGTAAGTCGCAATTTAACACCCCATTTTACAACCACGTTAACCAATTTAGCCATCGACCCAAGTAAGTCGCACTTTAACACCCCGTTAACCAATTATATGGTCCGCATCCTCCTCAGTGTTCCCCCGAGGGAAGCTGCGGGCAATTTTTTTTTTTCAAATGCTTTAATAGGTAGGCACCTTGCTTCTCAGCCGATTTCCAGGCCAAGACGAAAAGCGTTTCCCGCTAAATATATCACTTGAAAATGATTAATCAAAAAATAAATTAACATCTTTTTTATCAATTTTTACAACGCGGTGCCAGAGAAACAAAAAAAAAACGTACCACATGCATTCTCGACACACTTGGCTGGTTTCGTCACAGTTGGTGCGTCAGTTTTGGTCTCTCCAGCATGGCCATCTGAAAATTCTACGATGGATCTGATACCACGCGTGAGATTTTCAGTTTCTAAAAACTAGACTTGCCCTAATTTGTGACGTTGAACAACATTGCTATACAAGCAACTACCCTGAAATTTATAAAAAGAAGTAATTCAATTATTTCACCAATTAATTATTCCCAGGTGATCCAACTAGAAGCAAAATATTTCCGCATTGGCCGGTGAATGAACGGCGAAGACGACAAGTACCTACCTATTAAAGTTTTTTAGAAAAACATCTCACTGCTTAAAAAACATCCTATATAGAATATAAAATAAATAAAATCACAAGGTTATCTGGAAACCAAAAAAAAAAACAAAAAGCGACGCTAAAAGAGAAGAGAGACATGCCAAAAACAAAACTAATCCCTGGCCACCCAGGGAGAGCACTCGCCGAGAAATCCAAATGACGGCGTTCTTTTTCTAATGAAGATATTGAAAGTTTACTGGTGCAACTTCCTTTAGCCACTGCTGAGATCTCAAACCTACATTGGTCAGTACGATAGGTGCTTTAACGTAAATCTGCAGGGACATTGCTGAAAAGTAAGAAAACACTGGAAGATACTTTTAGTTTCTTTTTTACACGAAAGTGTTTTTTGCCTGGGTCCACCTAGACTCTGCTGACGTATTTCCGTCACAGATATAACGTTGTTCATGATATGCTAACAGATTGCAAAAACAAAACCAAACGAGAAAAAAAGTTATCTTGTCAGGCGTCGAACCTACGACCTCTGACTCCACAGCGCATGGTGCGAAGCCACTAAGCCATGAATTGTACAACGCCAAGACAGTGACGGCTAGCCGTTTATATACACCATATACTGTTTGGCGGTCCACAGAGCTCCGCAACTTCAGCGTGCTTTCGTCATCAATGGCGAGATGACGCGAAAAGCTCGCGTGTCGCGCGCCTTGAAAGCCGTTGCTTCTCGCGTTTTCATGAGCACGCCTGCACGGGGTATTGTCTCTCATGCGCGCGTCGTTATCTGACTTTTGTATAGGGCGAGCACGAAGGCCACTTCGCTGGCTGCCGCAGCCGCGTTCCACGAAAAGGGGAATGCTGCTCACATATGGTAAAGTAACAATTGTGACAGTTGTCCACGCTCATCCTGGGTATACTTGTGCGTTCGTTCCGTGCGTCTTTCTGTCAGAGCAACGCGCTTTAAGTGTCGAGCTGGGAAAGTTCTTACTGCGTACTCGTCCGGTGTATGCTGATTTTGTGCGTGCCTTCTGCTTGAGCTACGTGCTGCAAGTTTCGAGCTGCTCGCCTTTCTACGCGTGGCATTACAATTTGGTGCTGTGGCATTCATTCCTTCGCCCCTGCGGTAAAGCAATGCGCGAAAAAATGCTCAACTGTCTTTGTCAAAACACGTTCACTTTCGTGTTATACCGATTCCCAATTAGACAGGCGGGTCAGTCACGTTTCCTTTTTTTCCTCTCATTGTTCCCGATGAAGATGTGCACGGGCTGGACTTGGGAAGCCAGACGTCTTCTCACTTCCAGCCCAGGCTGGGCTTGTGCTTTCTGAATTATTTATCAGGCCGGGCTTGGGCTTGGTTAAAAGCCCGAATGAGGCCAAAAATATATAAAGTATACCCGAGGTGTCCTTGTTCATTTGTGTTCTTCTTATTGAGAGGTTTTCACTTTTTGTAAAAAATATATTTTTTTATTTTTTTAGTCTGGGCATATTTTGGTTAAATTACATATATTTCACGGCTCATAACACTAAGGGCTGTAGGAACAGCTCAGATATTTACTATATGTTAAGGAACTGTGAAACGTGTCGTAAATGTCTTAGTGATTACATATTGAAAATATGTATACGCAATTGAACTACGAAGTAATGTGCTTTATTGCGTCGTTGATCGAGTCGGGCCGGCCGGGCCAGGCCGTGGATGTAACATACGAGGCTGCGCCTGGGCGGCCCGTATGGTATACATCACAGGGCCTGGCTGGCCCACCCTCCGGCAAGTATTGGGCTCGCGGTGGGCCAGGAAAATGGGGACGGTGCACTTCTCTAGCTCAGCATGTAGATGCGAGCCATTGTTAGAGAAAACAAGAGTTGTTTCGTGTCGCCCAATCAAAGACACAGGAATCATATTTGAGGCCGCAAAAATAGCTCAAGAAAGTTTCACGAGTAAACCATCTCTTGCCTTATAAGATAAAAAAACTGGTGTATTTAGACTCCTCGGCCCGTCCTGTTCTTGAGTGATCACTTCTTTTTTTTTATGGTTCCTTTTCGCTTTTTAGTTTTGTCCGGGTTTCTTGATTTTCGTTCTCAAAGGAACGCGTGATCTAGTTTTTTTGTAGTCTAAATATTTTGGCGTCTTTTGTAATATTATTCAGTTGGAAGTTCGCGCTGGTCTTTTTACGTGTACCTTGTCTATTTGTTTTCTTCCCTGAGCAGTTTAATGACACACATGTCCCAGGTATATGAATCAGGGACACTTATTAAAACGTTCAGTGCCAATTTAGAGAGTTGCACACGTGGGAATGCAGCGTTTCTTAGGCAAGCTCAATTGTATTGCAACCGTGATCATGACTGTGGCTTCGATGGAAAATTGCAGAACACCCATCTGAATGTGGTTGGTCAGCGAAGCTGCACATCACACTGAAGTAACGCTGAATTTCGAACCATAGCTGATCGCAAAATCTGCAACTCAACCCTAAATCCCTATCTCAATCATCTCTTTTCAATTCAAATTTGATCATTCTCAGTATTCTATTTCAGTGGCGGGGATGGTACCCCCGTCACATTGCCCCATTAAGTGATTCGTGAATTGCGTGCTGTGTTCATGTTATTCAATCTTTCTGTTGAACTTGCGAGCCTGGTAGCTCAAGAGTAAGCAATACTACTGCGCGAAGAATATAGAAGAGTTTAAATGTTCGCACGCCTTTTCTTTCTCGCACATTTTGAACTTGTCGCCTCATTAACTTCAACACGTTTCACGAGGACCTCTTGGGTCTTCGGATCCGATAAAGCTTGCCAGAGCTGCCTCTCACAGTTTTATGTTGTGGTGGGTCCTGTGCTGCAAATGTGATAACAATTAATTCCCATATCATGTGGTACGAAACGCCTGTTTCACATGCGCAGAACCTGCACTGTGGTGTGGTGTGTGTGGGGTGACAGTAATGGGGGTAGGACAGGCTCTGGAGGCTGCGAAACCTTACTGAAGTTTGACCTTGGGGTGGAAGTTTTCGTCTTTCGACTCTTTGGTGTTTCAGAATTCCAGTATACGTGAGAAGCGGGTCCATATGCCGAGCCGAGCGTCAGTGCGATATGCCACTGAATGAGGTCGAGGAGGCATGCGGGCCGAGACATGCGCGAGCTTATTGTCTCTAATTCCGCAGTAGCCAGGTATTCATATCAGCTGTTTTCATTTCCCCTCTGAACGTGGCGCCGATAGCTGTGTGAGGATTCGATGCGCAATAGGGCAGACGTAGTCTTTACAGAAATTTCGGTAGGCTGCTTGTGAATTTGTTAAAAGCAAGATGGACCCAAGGTTTTATAGGCGAGGACAATCCCTGCTTCTTCATGTGCCTGTGTCCTGGGCTGATACAATAATTTGTTTTCCTTACTGAATGCCGCCCTCCATGGTATTTGCCATTCACTGGTCCTAGCTACATCAACAACAAAGCTGATTGCAGTGTTTGTGAACAAGTCGTGAGTTTTGGCCTGTGCCCGACTTCGTTGTTCGGGAAAATGTGGATGCATGTGGCGTGGTCGTCGTTCGATGAGGAAGCCTCGCATTTATTCCAGTGGGATACGCTGTTTCCCCTTTTGTGAATGGGGGCTTCGATGCCCATTTCTGATGGCGTTGGCGTCCCCGTTTTAGCAGAGGCCATGTGCATGACTTGATTTGTGTGGTGTGCTTCGAATAGCTCGGATGTGGTATTGCTGAGCCCCATTTCAAGCAGACGTTTCGTGAGTGTCCATGAGAGAAGGTTGAGAGCCTTCTTGAGAGTCAACCTATGACTTTGTCTATATGTTGTCACACAGGTCCCGTTAATTCGGGAGGCGATCGCCGGGCTAAGTCCAAGGGCCGAAGTATCAGCCCCCCGAACCGCACCACGAAAGCGTGGACAATTTAGAAGTGGTCCTTTTTGGCGCGCCAGCGGACGCTGGCTGTGGCCCAAAGAACAAGTCAGAGCCGAGAGTCGATAAACAAAACAAAATTATATTCTCAATAATGGCAGATCCAAAACAATACAATAGTATGCACACTCCACAATAGTTGAGTACAATATGTGACCAATCAAACAACGTATTACACAGTACAATCAGCCACACTCCAAACACCGAACACAGACAACAATACGCACTACAATGCAGTCGCATGCATTGAACAACCAAGACACTTAAATACTAAAGAGATAGGAAACCTATTCAGTCGAAAGTTCTTGGAACAAAAGTCTGGATGATACTCTTCCGAGATTCACTCACTCAAAGTCCAGCGTTGTTGTCGTTCCGCTGCCCCCAAAGTTTCTCTTCCAGGAAACCCTCGCCGAAGTTTCTCTTCCAGGAAACCTCGCGTCTTCAACTGGCCACTCTCCAAGCTTCAAACTTTCTTCGCCGGAAACACGTCGGCTTCACACATGCAGCTGTTGGCACGCGTCTTCGCTCGATAGCGGTAAACACACACTCTTGCCTGTAGCTCGAGTCGTCACCCCTCAGGTGGAAATCATCTTCTTCTCCTGCTTTGTCTCTACGGACAAAACCTTCGCTGACTACACGGCGGGATACCCTACGCGCTCTGGCGCTAACTTCCGTCTTCTCCTGCTTCTCTTATCTCGGCTGCTCCATTAAATACCTTCCGCGCGACATTCCAGAAAGTTCTCGTCATTTCGTCGGCGCGATACGCAGTGAAGGCTGGGGAGAGGGGCGAGACGGTTCGAATGCCGTCCGCGAAGGATGACTCAACCCGGCATCACCCCGCCCCTTTCCATCTAGAACATTCGAGTGCTTGCTCGGCGCCGTTGTGGAGTGAGGAGGTTCGTCGGCGAACCTACGCTTCCGAGAGGGGAGGGTCGCGCGCCCGGGGAGTCCTTGGATGCTTGTTTTCTCTTTTTTTCCGTTGACCTCGCGGCGTCTCTCCCACGTGTTATCGCAAAAATTTGGTGGCGCGCCCCTTTTGAGCGCTCGTTTTGTGACACTGCCCCCCACTTTAAGAATATTATCTAATAATATTCGAAACCACACAAACGAGCGCGAACAGTCACCACACACTCTGAAAGACTGTAACACAAACCGTCGCTCATGACACTTCACATTCACAATAGATCACTCAATACAACTGTACATTGCAATTCAATCTCACAACACCTATAATATAGCCGCAGGTACATGAGTACCTGTGGCTATAATCGGGGGGCCCGGGTTGCTTGAGCGATTCCACAACAGCTCAGCCTTTGGACCTCAAATCCCCGTCAAAACTGTGAGTAATAATCTAAATTTCCTCGCATGGTTTTATGAGGCTTCGGAGCACTTGGAGGAGCACGGTTTAGCCACCCAAATCAGTTACAACTTGAGAGATTAACGACTCATACTTCGGTTAGGCCTAACAACAGCAGCCACTGGCTCCACTTCGACCAAATCAGGAATTCCGCAAGAAAAAGCTACTACGCACCTCTAAAACCACCCTCGATTCTTATTGGGACGTTCCGGAGCCTCGCCACTACCATCTTATCTTGAGTCTGCGGGAAAAAAACGGTTTTTCTTCACCGAAAATCAACTGTGGGTAACACGTGTATCCGCCCTATGGGGGCTGCCATGTTGACAGGGTACTTTAGCACCTGCCCCCTCGAGCTCAAAGATTGAATGAAAAGGCAAAAGATCACAACAAATATTGGTAACATTATTAAATCACGCAGAAGGAAAATTTCGGGGCTCTGAGCTCAATCTTACCAGTTTCTGACCGGCGAAAACAAACCCACAAGGACATTTTTCCCACCTTATGACCATATGGGGGGCCGCCATCTTGTGTGGGACCAAACCACTTTGAGGACAATGAGTCATATCTCGGCTTTTACACACCCCAGGACAACAAATTCAGGTCTCAATTGAATCGTTAAAATCCGGAGATAGCCGTAGAAAAAACCGCGAGCGCCCAATTCCACTGAGAGCCGTCAAAAGAGACTTATTCAGAAGACACACTCAGTGTTGCCGGACTGCTGTCACTGCTTGAGCTGGGTTTGGCGAAACAGCTTCCACAGCGAATTAAGCCCACAGGAACTGCTCCTCCACCTCTTAGCCAACAAGCACAGATTATTCCAACTGCGGGAGCGGGAGCGGCCGCGTCAACAGCACGGGTAAGTGAACTCTGCACATATCTACCTATAACTTTAGCAATTTTGGTTCTAGGAGGGTCAGAGTGGTGTCTATTTGTTCGTGAAGATACAAGGAGTTCAACCGCTACAAATACTGCTATTACAAACGAAACGTTCAAATTTTAGAAGTGGAAAACAGTGTGAATCTGTGAAAACAACAACAGTCGGACCACGTGCCCGGTGCCGCACAGTTCCCAACGGAAAAAAAAAGAAAAAACCGCGAGTTGATGGAACTGCATTAAGAGGCCTGAGGTGCGGCCTCACGGTAACCACCGCCGGGAACGTACTCCTTCACCAGAGAAGGATAGGCCACCCTGGTGCAGTATCTGGCCACTACCTCCCACATGGATACGCCAAATAACTCACGGCCCTCAGTCCTCAGCAGCGGCGAAGCAACAGACTACGGCTGCGGTCAGATCTGCAACGCAGCCGAGGGTGCTAAGAATCTCTGGACTACAGGCGCCATTGGAACCTGAACTTGGCAACGTTTAACGCTAGAGCCTTATCTAGTGAGGGAAGTCTAGCTGTACTATTCGAGGAGCTAGAGAGTGTTAAATGGGATATAATAGGGCTCAGTGAGGTTAGGAGGACAGATGAGGCCTATACGGTGCTACAGAATGGGCACGTCCTTTGCTATCGGGGCTTGGCAGACAGAAGAGAACTGGGAGTGGGGTGACTAATTCACAGAAATATAGCTGGCAACATAGAGGAATATTATAGCTTCAATGAAAGGGTGGTAGGTATTGTATTTAAACTGAATAAAAGATACAAGATGAAGGTAGTACAGGATTACGCGCCTACATCCAGCCATGATGACGCTTCAGTTGAAAGCTTCTATGAAGACGTGGAATCGGCAATGAGTAAGGTAAAAGCACAGTATACTATAGTGATGGGCGACTTTAATGCAAATGTAGGGAAGAAGCAGGCTTGAGACCAGGCAGTAGGAGATTGTGGCATTCGGCACTAGAAACGCCAGAGGAGAGCTACTAGTAGAATTCGCAGAACGCAATAATTTACGGATTTTGAATACCTTCCTACCGAAAACGAGAAAACCGCAAGTGGACAAGGAGGAGCCCCTATTGGGCGAAAATAAGAACAAAATAGACGTTATAATGACTGCACACCCAGGAATCGTGCAGGATGTGGAAGTGGTTGGCAAGGTACGATGCAGTGACCATAGAATGGTACGGTCTCAAATTCGCCTAGACTTGAAGAAGGAACGACAGAAACTGATACGCAAGAAGCCAATCAATGAGCTAGCACTGAGAGGAAAGTACAGGAATTCAGAGTGTCGCTGCAGCACAGGTACTCGGCCCTTAGTGAGGAAACCAACCTTAGCGTAGATACAATGAATGATAATCTGACGAGTATCATTACGGAGTGTGAAGTAAAAGTTAGAGGCAGGGTAGTTAGACAGGACACTGGCAAGCTTTCCCAGGAAACGAAGAACCTAGTTAAGAAGGGTCAAATCATGAAATTGTCTAGTACAACAGACGAAATAGAACTGGCAGAGCTTTCGAAGTTGATTAATAGACGTAAAGTATGCGATGTAAGAAGGTATAACATGGAGATAATTGAACACGCTCTGAAAAACGGAGGAAGCTTCAAAGCAGTGAAGAGGAAACTTGGATAGGCAAAAGTCGGATGTATGCACTAAGGGACAAAGAAGGCAAAATAACTACCAAAATGGATAGGATAGTCAAATAGCGGAGGAGTAATACAGAAATCTGTACAGTAGCCGAGACAACCACGACCTTAATACGATAAGAGCTAGCAGTAACCCAGATGACACCCCACCAGTAATGATAGAAGAAGTCAGAGAAGCTTTGGAGAGCATGCAAAGAGGCAAAGCTGCTGGTGAGGATCAGGTAACATTAGATCTGCTGAAAGATGGAGGACAGATTGTGTTAGAAAAACTAGCCACCCTGTTTACGAGGTGTCTCCTGACGGGAAGGGTACCAGAGTCTTCGAAGAACGCTAACATCATCTTAATACATAAGAAAGGAGATGACAAGGACTTGAAGAATTACAGGCCGATCAGCTTTCTCTCTGTAGTGTACAAGCTATTTACAGAGGTAATCGCTAACAGAGTAAAGAAAACATTAGAATTCAAACAACCAAAGGAACAAGCAAGATTTCGAACAGGCTACTCAACAATTGACCACATTCATACTATCAATCCGGTAATAGAGAAATGCTCAGAGTATAACCAACCACTATACATAGCCTTCATAGATTATGAGAAGGCGTTTGATTCAGTAGAAATATCAGCCGTGATGCAGACACTGCGGAATCAGGGCGAGATAAAGTATATGTAAACATCCTGGAAGGAAATCTACAGGGGATCAACTGCTACCATAGTGCTTCATAAAGAAAGCAACAGAATACCAATCAAGAAGGGTGTAAGGCAGGGGACACAATCTCCCCAATGCTATTTACCGCGTGCTTACAGGAGGTTTTCCGAGCCTAGAAGGGGAACAGTTAGGGATAAGAGTTAATGGGAATACCTTAGTAACCTGCGCTTCGCCGATGACATTGCATTGCTGAGTAACTCAGGGGACGAATTGCAACTCATGATTACGGAGTTACACAAGGAGAGCAGAAAGGTGGGTCTTAAAATTAATCTGCAGAAAACGTATTTAAGATACAACAACCTCGGAAAGGAACAGCGCTTCGAGATAGGTAATAGTGCACTTGAAGTTGTAAAAGACTATGTCTATTTAGGGCAGGTAATAACTGCAAATCCTAACCACGAGATTGAAGTAACTAGAGGAATAAGAATGGGGTGGAGCACATTCGGCAAGCACTCTCAAATTATGACAGGTAGATTGTCATTATCCCTTAAGAGGAAGGTATATAACAGCTGTATCTCGCCGGTACTTAGCTACGGAGCAGAAACCTGGAGACTCACAAAGAGGGTTCAGCTTAAAGTGAGGACGACGCAGCGAGCAATGGAAAGAAAAATTGTAGGTGTAACCTTGAGAGACAAGAAGAGAGCGGAGTGGATTAGGGGGCAAACGGGGGTAAAGGATATCATAGTTGAAATAAAGAAGAGGAAATGGACATGGGCAGGGCATGTAGCACGTAGACAGGATAACCGCTGGTCATTAAGAGTAACTAACTGGATTCCTAGAGAAGGAAAGCGGGTTAGGGGGACACAGAAGGTTAGGTGAGCAGATGAAATTAAGAAGTTCGCGGGCATAAATTGGCAGCAGCAAGCACAGGACCGGGTTAACTGGCGGAGCATGGGAGAGGCCTTTGTCCTGCAGTGGACGTAGCCAGGCTGATGATGATGACATGAGTACAACACTCCACCACATATTCCAAACAATACAAATATAGAAAGTTCTCTCATTACCACAATTGTACAATACTATACATCACATTACCGCAACAAACATTCTGATTCGCTTGACATACAGTTTTGACACAGGATAACAAGAACATTAACACAACATATGGCACTCAGCCCTGCCAAACACATTCCGATTTGACCTCAGCACCTATCCGGTGTATTTCGAGCGGCACTTGCGCCCTTTCTTGCGGTGCTCTCTCGATCTCTTCTTATTGTTTTTCCTCGTTTTGTTCCGGCGAGCCCCTTCCAACGACGGTATCTGAGGTGGCGTCTCAGCCATCGTTGTCACTTCCGACAATGTTAACGGGTCGTGACGCTCAACCGATCCTGCCCCGTTATTCACCCGCTTGTTCATGTCCCGGCATTGGGCGTGGCTGGCCGACTCCGTCACCTTTACACTGTCGCTCGGTTGAGGTCGTGCCGACGTAAGTCCAGCTGCCCAGCATTTGAACTCATTCAACGCGATCATCTTCTCATTCACTGACTCTCTCACCGCGGCTTCACCTTGGGCTCGAGTGAAGTCCGTCACGGAATGCTCCTCCACTGTATCTCGCGGTCGCTGGGTTGGCGAGGGCTCTATCTTCGGGTCTTCCCCCAAACGTTCTTGATCCTTCGTCCCTCGCGCCCCGTCGATGTTTCCAATGACGAGGTCGTACAGGGGGGGTCGTCATGCATAAAGCAGTAACCTTCCCGCTGAAGTACGGGGTTTCAATCTCAATTTCTGCTTCGGGAAGCATCCGTACCGTACTGTCAATTAGGCAAACCGGTTTCGTTTTGCCTGTAAACTCACTTTCCCGTACCAAATTTCTCCGCACGATAACAGTGGAGCTACCGGTATTCTTAACACCGTAACCTTTTTGCCCGCTACTTTTCCAGGCAGCGTTGGCATTCCCTTCGTAACACCGGTCGGCTGTTTTGTCATTACAGCACCCACAGTACGGATTTTCTCCCCATTTTCTACTCTACGAATCATCGGTGACGTCATCGACGGTTTTTGGTGCCACTTGCGCACAGGATACCTGGTGAGTTTTGACTCGCTCCGTTACGACAAGCGTCTGCTTTGTGCCAAGTCTGACCACACTTGAAACATTTTACGACCGGGAACTCGTAAAGTTAGTACGAAAGTTGTTCGCGCGATGACCTACTCGGTTACACAGGAAACATCGCGGAATCCTCTCCGGTGCACGCTTCTTTTGTTCGGGTGCCGAGATTTTCGAATCTTTGGGACGCTCCTTCTTGACCTTGGCCAAATTAGTTCCACCTTGCGCTTCCAAGAATTGATCAGCCAATTCAAGCATTCTTTCTGTAGAGAGGAAGAAGATTATGTGCCGCAGTGGGTCACGCCTTTAGCAAGGGGAGCCAAGCGCGAGCGTTTGCCCCGATTGCTGTGATTCCTGAGTTCGTTGCTGCCGCCCGCTTTCCGCATCAATAGACCTACTGTGCAAGTGCTACTTGTGCCAATAAACACCGTTTCAGAGTGGTCGAGGTGCGGGGTATTTCAACCTGGAACTCCGCAACAGGAAACTACCTGCCATCCCAGAAATGGCTGAAGAAACATCCAGGCAAGGTACGACCAGCCTCCGATGGTCATCGTGCCCACTTCGCTACGCGTGCGTGATCCACCTTTTTTCGACGGTACCGATGAGCAAGACGTAGAAGATTGGCTGTCGACATTGAAAAAATAGGCGCAAGCAACAAGTGGGACGACCCTTCGAAGCTTCAATATGTACCCTTCTACCTGAAAGAGGTGGCGAGTCTCTGGTTTAACAACCCACCACTCGGAATTCGCCACTTGGGGTGCCTTCAGGCTACGCATTACCGATGTGTTCGGTCGCCCCGAGGTACGCAAGCTCCGTGCCGAACAGCGCCTACGGGGACGCGCACAGCTTCAGGGGAAGGCTTCACAAGCTACATCGAGGATGTGCTCGACTTGTGCAAGCGCCTTGACCCTTCAATGATCGAGGCAGACAAGATCAGACTCATCTTGAAGGGGATAGACGACGACGCCTTCAGATTCTGCTGGCCAAGGGCCCCCGTACCGTGTCTGAACTCGCCACTCTTTGCCAGAGCTTCGAGGAATTGCGCAAACAACGGGTCATGACACGGCGGCCAGGCGACTACCGACGAAACTCTCACGGCATTGACCCTAGGTGGAGACAACAACACAATCATGTGGGAAATCAAACGATATGTGCGCGAGGAGGTGGCCCGACAACTTTCGTGTCTGTAGTATCAACCGGCAACGGAACCCTCTTCTGAGCGTCTCGCGCCCGCCATCAGACAGGTAATACCGGCGCAGGTCTCTGAGGCACTGCCGCCCGTCTTTCATACAACACCTGTCACCGCGCCATTGACTTACGCTGCTGTTGCTGCTACTCCACCACGACCTTCACTTCGGCCGACTCCCCAGCCTCTACGAGTACCAACGACGCCAGTTTCAGCAACACAACAGCGCTATCACGGAAACCACTTGGCGCACAGTTGACATCGTCCAATCTGTTATGCACGCGGATATCCAGGTCACGTGGCGCGCTTCTGTCGCCGGCGCTTCGCAACGGGCCCGGCTGCAGCTCTGAGGTACTCTGACGACTCTTTCCCGTCCCGTACAACGCGCAACGAGAAATGCCCCGTCAATACGACCGACAATCAGTGCAACGCGACCCATCCTCATCCGAAATAGACCAGCACCCTGCTGCCGACTACCGACCGTTCGGTCCCCGTCTCTCATTCTCACCACGCCGCTACCGTTCTCCGTCCCCGCTGCGTCGCCGACTGAACCCCGCAGAGACGGAAAACTGACTGCTGCAGCTCCAGAGGCACGAGCTGCGAAATAGTCGCATTGTAGAAGTCCTCGCCCGTCCCCCACAAAGGTTCTGGAACTGTTTGTTGAAAGTCTACGACTCTTTCACTTGTTGACACGGGTGCCGCCATATCTGTGATGAGTCAAAAAACTGCCGTCGATACGAAAAGTAACGACGCCACCTTCCGACGTATTGCTGAATACCGCGAGCACGCAACCTATTCGACGACCAGTCGGAGCATGTACAGCAAAAGTAATCATTCAGGACGTCCTGTACCACATCGAGTTTCTCGTGTTGACCACTTGTGCCCACGACGTGATACCAGGATGGGATTTTTTGTCACGGCACCATGCCGTAATTGACTGCGCTCGCGCGCAGGTGGAATTATCTGTGTTTTCAGATGCGCCACCTACCGACAATGAGCGCACTCACCTGGGCAAGCTTCTTGTTGCTTCCGACGTTGATGTTCCTCCTCTTAGTGCCATCGTTGTCCCCGTCAATCGCACTGAATTGTTCGGCTCTACCGTTATGTTCTCCCCATCTGACGTTTTCAGTCGCCGCCACGGTACGTCTCTGCCATACGCCGTTCTGCCACCTCACCAAGATACTTCCGGAATTGTCGTTTGCAATCCTAGCTCATGCCCTCTCACCTTAAGAGCTCACGAAACACTGGGCTATGTTCATCCTGTTGATGACAACGTTATTGTGCCTATTGAGTCCCACGACCCTGGCCAGCAACTTCAACTGAACGCCATTACTCCTCTTTTTACGCGGGATGACTAATCCTCGGATATCTTCAATCGTTCCATCGACAGCAAGCTTCCTTCGGATCAACGGGACCAGCTAATAGTCCTCCTGCATAAATTCCGAGATTCATTTGACCTTCCTCAAAAGGCACTGAGTTAAACTAACACCGTCGCTCAAACAATCTACACCGGAACGCACCCTCCTTTGCGGCAACGCCCCTACGGCGTATCACCCAAAGAACGAAGTGTAATTGCAGAGCAGGTGGATGATATGCTTCAGCGCGGTGTCATCAAAGCATCTTCTAGCCCCTGGTCTTCACTTGTTGTGCTAGTGAAGAAAAAAGACGGTTCGATTAGATTTTGTGTCGACTACCGGCGACTGAACAAAATTACACGGAAAGATGTATACCCTCTTCCCCGCATCGACGACGCTATTGATTGCCTACAAGGTGCCGAATTCTTTTCTTCGCTGGACTTACGTCCAGGTTACTGGCAGGTTCCGATGGCAGAGTGTGACCATCCCGAAACAGCGTTCGTTTCGCCGGATGGCCTATACGAATTCGTGGTTATGCCATTCGGTCTGTGCAATGCACCTGCAACGTTTGAGCGAATGATGGACAGCATTTTACGCGGCCTTAAATGGCAGATATGCTTATCTTACCTCGATGATGTTATCGTATTTTCGCCTGATTTCCCTACTCACGTCGACCGTCTGCGCACCATTCTTCAGTGTCTTACCAAGGCAAACCTCCAGCTTAACCTAAAGAAGTGACGCTTTGGGGCTCGCCAACTTACTATACTTGGTCACGTTGTGTCAAAGGATGGAATTTGCCCCGACCCAGACAAACTTCGAGCCGTAACTGACTTTCCAAAGCCGACTTTACTCAAAGAACTTAGGAGCTTCATCGGCTTGTGCTCGTATTTTCGTCGTTTCGTCCACAACTTCGCAGCAATAATAGCCCCACTTACACAACTACTGAACGGTCCAGCTAATCTTTCTAACTGGACCCCGGCATGCGACGAAGCTTTCCTTACACTGCGCCGCCTACTTACGTCCCCACCGATTCTACGCCATTACGACCCAAGTGCCTCCACTGAAGTGCACACAGATGCCAGTGGCGTTGGTCTGGGAGCAGTACTCGCGCAACGAAAGCCCGCTATTCCAGAGTACGTCGTCGCATACGCAAGCCGCGCACTCACAAAAGCGGAGATGAACTACTCCGTAACCGAAAAAGAATGCCTCGCAATCGTTTGGGCGTTAAGCATGTTTCGTCCTTACTTGAACGGACAGAGTTTCGACGTTGTGACCGATCACCACGCACTTTGTTGGTTGGCGTCGCTAAAAGATTTTTCAGGTCGCCTTGGTCGTTGGGCTCTTCGCCTACAAGAATTCTACATTCGTGTCGTCTACCGCTCAGGACGAAAACACTCTGATGCGGACGCCCTCTCACGATCACCAGTGAGATCCACCGCAGACCTGCATTTGGACACCAACTTCTCCATCGCTTCCATTTCCGTCACAAGCATGTCGTCTGAACAGCAGAAAGACCCATGGATAACATCTCTCCTTAACATTCTTTTCGACTCTTCAACGTCTGCATACCCACGCGCTCTTCGCCGCCAAGCCACACATTTCGCGCTACGGGACGCGCAACTATACCGCAGAAACTACCACGCGGATGGTCGTAAATAGCTCTTGGTTATACCACACCACATGCGATCTGATGTCTGTGCGTATTTCCATGCCGACCCACAACATGCTCACGCTGGTGTGTTAAAAACATATCAGCGGATCCACCAGCGTTACTACTGGCGTGGTATGTACACTTTTGTACAAAAATACATTAGGTCTTGTTCATTATGCCAACGACGAAAGACAGCTGCCCATTCACCCGGATTATTACAGCCTCTACCGTGTCCGGCGCGCCCTTTCGACCGCATTGGTATCGATCTATATGGTCCCCTTTCTCACACTGCCACTGGAAATCGATGGATCATTGTCGCCGTCGACCATCTGACGAGGTATGCTGAAACAGCTCCACTACCTACGGCAGGTGCACGTGACGTAGCCAATTTCGTTTTGCGACGCTTCGTACTGCGTCACGGGGCACCACGTGAACTACTAAGTGATCGAGGGCGTGTCTTTTTATCCGAAGTTGTACAAAAACTCCTTCAGGCTTGCCGCACGGTGCACCGCACCTCTACAGCCTACCACCCGCCGACCAACGGTCTAACTGAGCGCTTCAACCGAACGCTAGGAGACATGCTCGCCATGTATGTCTATTTCGACCAATCAAACTGGGATGTCATTCTCCCATTTGTGACCTATGCGTACAACACCGCGACGCAGTCAACCACAGGCTTCTCGCCTTTCTTTCTTCTATATGGGCGTGAGCCATGCCCCACCCTTGACACCATTTTGCCGTATCGTCCCGACGTCTCAGAGTTCAGCCCTCTTTCTGAAATTTCGCACCACGCTGAAGAGTGTCAATTGGCCCGATCATTCACCTCGGACAAGCAAGCATTCGAAAAAGACCGCCACGACCGCGACCAGCAAGTCGAGACTTTTGCCGTGGACTCGCTTGTCTGGCTCCGACTGCCCTTCCACTCCCCAGGTCTGTCCGCTAAGTTTGCCCCCAAGTTTCACGGTCCTTATCGCGTCGTCGAACGTCGATCTCCTGTCACATACGTGATCGAGCCGATCACGCCATCTACAGATAGGCGATGCCTTGGTCGTGAGACTGTCCACGTGAGTCGTCTCAAGCCATATCACGACCCACTTCTAATCTTGTCACCTTGACTTGCCAGGATGGCTCGTTTTCATCGCCGAGGTATTGTAGAGAGAAAGAATAATATATGCCACAGTGGGTCACGCCTTTAGCAAGGGGAGCCAAGCGCGAGCGTTTGCCCCGATTCCTGAGTCCGTTGCTGCCGCCCGCTTTCCGCATCAATAGACCTACTGTGCAAGTGCTACTTGTGCCAATAAACCCCGTTTCACTTCAAATGACTCAACCTCCCTCTCTTTCAAGTACAGCGACAGGCTTGGGTGGCAACTAGTAAGAAATTATTCTCTAATTAGGAGCTCTCTAAGCCCATCGTACTCCTGCACTGTCCCTGAAAGTTCAATCCATCTGTCGAAATAATGGCAAAATCGGGCGGCATACTGCGTAGCCGTCTCACCATCAGTTGGCTTTCCTGTCCGAAATCGGTCCCGGAATCCTTCCACAGTAAATCTAAATCGCTTCAGCAAAGCAGCTTTCACCTTTGCATAGTTGGCTGCATCGGTCGGCGTCAACCCACCGTACTTACTGAGCGCTTCACCACTCAAGCAAGTACTCAAAGCAGTTGCCCATTGATGTTCCGGCCAATTTTGGCTCCTTGCAATCGTCTCAAATTTGTGAAGGTACGCGTCAAGGTCGTCCTTCCTTTCATCAAACGCTACGAGCAGCTTGCTTGGGTTCAGGCGGAAGCCATGCTCTTCCCGTTCGCTGCTTACAACTCTAGCTTGGACCGGAGTTTTACTTCGCTGTTGCAAACGGAGCCGCTCGAGTTCCATCTCGTGCTGCCGCTGCCGTTCCCTTTTCTCTCTTTCTTCTTTCAGCTGTCGCTCCTTTGCCTCTCTTTCTTCGTTCAGCTGTCGCTCCTTTGCTTCTCTTTCTTCTCTCGCCCTTTCAGCTGCCAACTTTTCTCTCTCCAGCTTCAACTTCAATAGCCTCTTTCTTTCTTCTTTCGCTCTCTCAGCTGCCAACCTCTCTCTCTCCAACTCAGCTGCTTTTTCTTCCTTGGCTTTCTCAGCTGCCAACGTTTCTCTTTCCACCGCCTCTTTCTCCTTCTGGCTTACCCATTCCCGTAGTTCGGCGCCAGAAAGACCCGTCTTCTCACCAAGAGCTACTAACTTTTCGAGATCCATGGTGTCTCACAAATAAAGTC
>NW_027464880.1:0-2500 GCF_043290135.1 Rhipicephalus microplus
AACTGTGGCAAACAGACATGGCGATCGAGTGAGTGGGCCGCCAGCCAGGCACAGCCGAAAAGTGCTAAGTCCGAACTGCGTCTGCCGGGGCGGCACGAAACCGCGTCAGCCGGGGCGGCGCGAAAACCGCGTCTGCCGGGGCGGCACGAAACCGCGTCAGCCGGGGCGGCGCGAAAACTGCGTCAGCCGGGGCGAGCCCGGGTGCGGCACCACCGGGAAAACTGTGGCAAACAGACATGGCGATCGAGTGAGTGGGCCGCCAGCCAGGCACAGCCGAAAAGTGCTAAGTCCGAACTGCGTCTGCCGGGGCGGCACGAAACCGCGTCAGCCGGGGCGGCGCGAAAACCGCGTCTGCCGGGGCGGCACGAAACCGCGTCAGCCGGGGCGGCGCGAAAACTGCGTCAGCCGGGGCGAGCCCGGGTGCGGCACCACCGGGAAAACTGTGGCAAACAGACATGGCGATCGAGTGAGTGGGCCGCCAGCCAGGCACAGCCGAAAAGTGCTAAGTCCGAACTGCGTCAGCCGGGGCGGCAAAAACCGCGTCAGCCGGGGCGGCGCAAAAAACCGCGTCTGCCGGGGCGGCACGAAACCGCGTCAGCCGGGGCGGCGCGAAAACTGCGTCAGCCGGGGCGAAAGAAAAAAAAAAAACGCGTCTGCCGGGGCGAGCCCGGGTGCGGCACCACCGGGAAAACTGTGGCAAACAGACATGGCGATCGAGTGAGTGGGCCGCCAGCCAGGCACAGCCGAAAAGTGCTAAGTCCGAACTGCGTCTGCCGGGGCGGCACGAAACCGCGTCAGCCGGGGCGGCGCGAAAACCGCGTCTGCCGGGGCGGCACGAAACCGCGTCAGCCGGGGCGGCGCGAAAACTGCGTCAGCCGGGGCGAGCCCGGGTGCGGCACCACCGGGAAAACTGTGGCAAACAGACATGGCGATCGAGTGAGTGGGCCGCCAGCCAGGCACAGCCGAAAAGTGCTAAGTCCGAACTGCGTCTGCCGGGGCGGCACGAAACCGCGTCAGCCGGGGCGGCGCGAAAACCGCGTCTGCCGGGGCGGCGCGAAAACTGCGTCAGCCGGGGCGAGCCCGGGTGCGGCACCACCGGGAAAACTGTGGCAAACAGACATGGCGATCGAGTGAGTGGGCCGCCAGCCAGGCACAGCCGAAAAGTGCAAAGTCCGAACCGTGTCAGCCGGGGCGACGCAAAAACCGCGTCAGCCGGGGCGGCGCGAAAACCGCGTCAGCCGGGGCGGCACGAAACCGCGTCAGCCGGGGCGGCGCGAAAACTGCGTCAGCCGGGGCGGCGCGAAAACCTCGTCAGCCGGGGCGAGCGAAAAGGGGGGGGGGGGAACCACGTCTGCCGGGGCGAAAGAAAAAAAAAACGCGTCTGCCGGGGCGAGCCCGGGTGCGGCACCACCGGGAAGACTGTGGCAAACAGACATGGCGATCGAGTGAGTGGGCCGCCAGCCAGGCTCAGCCCAAAAAGTGCCAAGTCCGAACTGCGTCAGCCGGGGCGGCAAAAACCGCGTCAGCCGGGGCGGCGCGAAAACTGCGTCAGCCGGGGCGAGCCCGGGTGCGGCACCACCGGGAAAACTGTGGCTAACAGACATGGCGATCGAGTGAGTGGGCCACCAGCCAGGCTCAGCCAAAAAGTGCCAAGTCCGAACTGCGTCAGCCGGGGCGGCAAAAACCGCGTCAGCCGGGGCGGCGCAAAAAAACCGCGTCTGCCGGGGCGGCACGAAACCGCGTCAGCCGGGGCGGCGCGAAAACTGCGTCAGCCGGGGCGAAAGAAAAAAAAAACGCGTCTGCCGGGGCGAGCCCGGGTGCGGCACCACCGGGAAAACTGTGGCAAACAGACATGGCGATCGAGTGAGTGGGCCGCCAGCCAGGCACAGCCGAAAAGTGCTAAGTCCGAACTGCGTCTGCCGGGGCGGCACGAAACCGCGTCAGCCGGGGCGGCGCGAAAACCGCGTCTGCCGGGGCGGCACGAAACCGCGTCAGCCGGGGCGGCGCGAAAACTGCGTCAGCCGGGGCGAGCCCGGGTGCGGCACCACCGGGAAAACTGTGGCAAACAGACATGGCGATCGAGTGAGTGGGCCGCCAGCCAGGCACAGCCGAAAAGTGCTAAGTCCGAACTGCGTCTGCCGGGGCGGCACGAAACCGCGTCAGCCGGGGCGGCGCGAAAACCGCGTCTGCCGGGGCGGCACGAAACCGCGTCAGCCGGGGCGGCGCGAAAACTGCGTCAGCCGGGGCGAGCCCGGGTGCGGCACCACCGGGAAAACTGTGGCAAACAGACATGGCGATCGAGTGAGTGGGCCGCCAGCCAGGCACAGCCGAAAAGTGCTAAGTCCGAACTGCGTCAGCCGGGGCGGCAAAAACCGCGTCAGCCGGGGCGGCGCAAAAAACCGCGTCTGCCGGGGCGGCACGAAACCGCGTCAGCCGGGGCGGCGCGAAAACTGCGTCAGCCGGGGCGAAAGAAAAAAAAAAACGCGTCTGCCGGGGCGAG
>NW_027464880.1:10000-25000 GCF_043290135.1 Rhipicephalus microplus
TCGGTCCCGTTTCGCTCGCAGCTACTCGGGGAATCCCTGTTGGTTTCTTTTCCTCCGCTTAGTGATATGCTTAAATTCAGCGGGTTGTCTCGCCTGATCTGAGGTCGACAGCGGATACATTCGCTTCCATCAACTTCCTGCACGACCGCGTGCGCTCGCCCTACCAAGTGCGCCCGCAACCCTGTACAGGGCCACTTCTTCACAAGGCTGGCAATCGGCTTCCCCGCTGCACGCGTGCGGCGCACAACCGGTGTGACGTGGAAGTGACGGGACACGTTCGTAAACCCATCGCGAACCGAGTACGACGCCCTACCAAGTGCGCCCGCAACCCTGTACAGGGTCACATCTTCACAAGGCTGGCAAGCGGCATTCCGCTGCGCGCGTGCGTCGTCCGAGCAGTTGCGTGATAAACGACCGTGTCGAAAGCCCAAACACCGCCGAGGCCAGTCGCCGCCGCCGCAAGGGCAGCCACGCAGCCTGGCGAGAGGCATCGTCTCGTGTAGCGTCGCCCCCGCCCCAACTGGAGTGGCCCAGTTTTTTGAACGGGACGGGAACTGCGAAGCACTTAGACCGACGGCGGACTACGACGAGAACGCCTTAAGCTTCGCCAACGTTTCGCCAACTCGTGCGGGAGACTTTTTCCGCTTCGCGGCAAGTCGTCGCGCCGTGCTCTCCGCATCAACCGCGTACGCAGCGAACCGCAAACGTCGGGCGCAGCCTCCTCACCTCCCTGCGCTTTGCGCGCGAACGTTCCCTGTTCGCGCGGCAAAGCCTGGAGGAGGCACGGCCCCGCAGCGTGTTCGAGCGCCCGGTCTACGGGACACCCTGCTTACTTCGAGGGCAACAAGCGCAACGCAAGGCTGCGATCTCGCGCACTTTGCGCACGGCTGGAGAAGCTTTGCTGGCCGGCTTTCGCTCCTCGTGTTTACCGTGCGTTAAAGTTGCGCGTCCGTGGCTCTCGCAGCTCTTGCGCGCCCGGTCGCAGAGAGGAGTACGCAACCTCGACCGCACTTTCCCTGCAGGCTTCCTTCCGACTCGAAGTCCTGCGGCGGTCTCAACGAGGTGCCACAT
Source organism: Rhipicephalus microplus (assembly GCF_043290135.1). Classification (NCBI taxonomy): domain Eukaryota; kingdom Metazoa; phylum Arthropoda; class Arachnida; order Ixodida; family Ixodidae; genus Rhipicephalus; species Rhipicephalus microplus. The sequence continues at coordinate 11,072 of NW_027464880.1, forward strand.
CCTCAATGCAGTCGGTCGCCCCCGTTTCGGTTGGGCTCTGGCACGACGGTCGCCACCGTCTCGCCCTTGAGTGGCCGCTGTTGGCGCTCGCTGTGAGGTGTTCAGCGTGCTGTCCGTGTTGCCGACGCGGTCAAAACGAGTCGACGGCTCACGTTCCCTTGTGCGCCGAAGGCTCTCTTGATATGTGATCCGACCCTCAGACAGACGAAGCCAAGGGAAGACCCAAGGCCGCAATGTGCGTTCAAAGAATCAGTGCTCAGTGTGTCCTGCAATTCACACCAAGTCTCGCAGCTGGCTGCGTTCTTCATCGACCCGAGAACCGAGTGATCCACCGCTTAGAGTCGTGAAAAAGTGTTTGTTCAATTCCGTACAGTCAAAACCAAACGTTTCTGGCACTCGGCCAAACAGTGGCCAAGAAGGGCGCTTTTCAGCGCACGCTTGGACTCCAAAACTCTGCCGCGCCTTTTTCGGCTGCCGCAAATCGAGCAAACGGTGTGTTTCGGACGGCGTTTCGCTTTCGCTACTTGCGAGTGCTTTCGTGGTCCACCCCTCTATAAATACTCGGGAGGCGTCGAAGCCGGTTCTCCAAGCCGGACCCGTAGGTATCGTTGTGTGCTCGCTCTCATTGGCCCGCCTAACCAGAAAATGCCTGCGGTACACCCATTTGGATAAGAGTGCACGCAGATGCGGGCCTCGACGGCTACACATTTCCTCGGGCGGCCGCCTCCCGGCCTCCGTGGAGCGCGGGATGCACGGTCCCATCGACAAGCCTCTCCCGTTTTTACCGTGGCGTCGCGGTTCACCACGGCAGGCGGGTCGGTCTCCTCCGCATAAAAAGGGGGACCCCCGCTTTTTGTTCCACGAAATCGCACAAGCTTTTTTCGCATCCACGGTTTGCCACCGCACACCAAAATGCCGATCCGGCTGCCTACTTTAGCCAACAGGTGGAGCCAGGCGCGCCGTACTTGCGCGGCACTTCCCACGTCCACCGAAGTCGGTGCCAAGGACCACTTTCGGCGCCGGAGCCGCGTACGAGCCTACTCGAGGCGGAAGAACGAAGCCAGCAAGGGCCTGGCCGCAAGTGCGTTCAATTGTCGGGACGTCCAAGTCCCTCGTTCTTCCGTGCTTCCTCTTTCGGCAAGTCGTTGCGGCACCTTCCCAAAGCGCGCAGACCCGCTAATCGCGACGAGCGCGACGTGGCCGTGCCGCCTTTCCCTCGGCAGCAAGCAAAACGCCTGGCAACGTCGACGCTCCCCTAACCGCGATCTCGCACCGTGTTTCGTGTGGCGAATTCAAAAGCCGGCCGGCGCTGCTGCAACCATTACGGTCGGTACGCATACGCCGCGGAGGGCGGGACGGTCATCGGAGCGTGCGGTTCCTCCATCGAGTACTGCGCACCTCGGCCGTCGCATCGCCGTGCCATGACCGGCCGCGCGTCAACGCGAACCGGTGCCAGCGAGATCCCTCGCCTGCAAGAACCGACCGGCAGCCTCCGTCACCCGAGGACGCGGAGGCGCTTGCCGCGGACGGCGGGACGGTATGCACTGGTGCACAGCGGACCCGTCACATCGCCAGTTCCTTGACCGACCGCCGACGCTTGTGCCGTTCCTCTCGTACTTGGCAGTCGCCGCGCGATTGTCGGGTCTCGTTCTTGCACGCTCGAACGGTCGGGAGGGCACTCGGCTGGCGTTTCGGGAACGCGCAGCCTCGCCTTCTACCGACGTAACCACGACTCGCCGTTCGCGCTCCGCCGCTCCTGTTTACAGTACTAGGCGGTCCCGCAGCGGTCGGGTCGCGCATTTCGAGCGCTTCGAGCCACGGTGCAGTGGCGGGTCGAAAGCCGACCTATGAGTGCGTTGCGCCGTTTGTACCCGCGTCCGCCACCTGGCCGACCGTCCAAGGTCGCGGTGTTGGCGTCCGCTGGGCGCAACAATTTGTCACGGGGTGCCGCTCCACATTCAGGCAGCCCCGTGGGGAAAAGCCGACCCCGCGTCCAAACGGGGTCAGCGGCAGAAAGTGTCGGGCGCAGACGCAGCTGAGGCGCTCACCCTTCACAATCCGTTAATGATCCTTCCGCAGGTTCACCTACGGAAACCTTGTTACGACTTTTACTTCCTCTAAATGATCAAGTTTGGTCATCTTTCCAACAGACCGGCGCAACCGAAAGGCCGCGCCGGACATCGGTCCGAAGACCTCACTAAATCATTCAATCGGTAGTAGCGACGGGCGGTGTGTACAAAGGGCAGGGACGTAATCAACGCGAGCTTATGACTCGCGCTTACTGGGAATTCCTCGTTCAAGGGGAACAATTGCAAGCCCCTATCCCAATCACGAAAGAAGTTCCACGGGTTACCCAGTCTTTTCAGACAGGGATAAAGACACGCTGCTTCCTTCAGTGTAGCGCGCGTGCGGCCCCGGACATCTAAGGGCATCACAGACCTGTTATTGCTCTGTTTCGTGCGGCTAGGAGCCGCTTGTCCCTCTAAGAAGGTTGTAAGGTGCTGGGAACCCCGCACCTATTTAATAGGCTAGAGTCTCGTTCGTTATCGGAATTAACCAGACAAATCGCTCCACCAACTAAGAACGGCCATGCACCACCATCCACCGAATCAAGAAAGAGCTCTCAATCTGTCAATCCTCCCAGTGTCCGGGCCGGGTAAGTTTTCCCGTGTTGAGTCAAATTAAGCCGCAGGCTCCACTCCTGGTGGTGCCCTTCCGTCAATTCCTTTAAGTTTCAGCTTTGCAACCATACTTCCCCCGGAACCCAAATACTTTGGTTTCCCGGAAGCTGCCCGCCGAGTCATTTGAGTAACTCAGGCGGATCGCTGGTTGGCATCGTTTATGGTCAGAACTAGGGCGGTATCTGATCGCCTTCGAACCTCTGACTTTCGTTCTTGATCAATGAAAACATTCTTGGCAAATGCTTTCGCAGTAGTTCGTCTTGCGACGGTCCAAGAATTTCACCTCTAGCGCCGCAATACGAATGCCCCCGTCCGTCCCTCTTAATCATTACCTCGTATTCCAAAAACCAACAGAACAGAAACGAGGTCTTGTTCTATTATTCCATGCAAGTTTATTCAGGCGACTCGCCTGCGTTGAGCACTCTAATTTTTTCAAAGTAAAAGCACCGGCCATCTCGAGGCACACAATGAAGTGCACCAAGAAAGAACCGGCATGATGTTCAGTCCGAGCCGTCGCATCGGGTAGATGCACTACTCGTCTGGAACTGAGATCCAACTACGAGCTTTTTAACCGCAGCAGCTTTAGTATACGCTATTGGAGCTGGAATTACCGCGGCTGCTGGCACCAGACTTGCCCTCCAATTGATCCTCGTTAAAGGATTTAGAGTGTACTCATTTCAATTACGGGGCCTCAAAAGAGTCCCGTATTGTTATTTTTCGTCACTACCTCCCCGTGCCGGGAGTGGGTAATTTGCGCGCCTGCTGCCTTCCTTGGATGTGGTAGCCGTTTCTCAGGCTCCCTCTCCGGAATCGAACCCTGATTCTCCGTTACCCGTAACAACCATGGTAAGCAAGTAACCTACCATCGAAAGTTGATAAGGCAGACACTTGAAAGAAACGTCGCCGGCTCGTGGCCATGCGATCAGCACAAAGTTATCCAGAGTCACCACACAATACGGGCCGAAACCCGATCGATCTTGGTCTAATAAAAGCACCCGTTACCCAAAGGGCTCCAGGCTCACTGCATGTATTAGCTCTAGAATTGCCACAGTTATCCAAGTAGGAAGAAACGATCTAAGGAACCATAACTGATTTAATGAGCCATTCGCGGTTTCGCCTTATTTCGGCATGTACTTAGACATGCATGGCTTAATCTTTGAGACAAGCATATGATTACTGGCAGGATCAACCAGGTAATCGTTCGACTGCGCGTCCGTCCTCGCCTTCGGCGGGCCGGACGCAGTCTGTGTGCGGCGGAGGCCACCTTCAGGCGCCCCAACACGCTTATTTTGCACTCCGAGATGACGGCGTTCGAGCTCGCTACGGCACAACCTTCCCGAAAGACGAGTGGGAGCCGTGCGGCAAGAAGCACGTTCATGCTCGCTCTTTTTCGTTGCATCGACTCGGTCGCGCCGTGCGGGTTGCCCAAGCCCGCTGCACTGTCGGTGGACCGGCCGGAACTAGCAACGGAGCCGAGACTGCAAAGCCGCCAGACGACGGGTCACGCCCGCGTCTTCGGCGCTTTCGCATCTGAATCGCCCGAGGACGACACGGAACACACCTCGATATCGTGGTAAAACGGCACCGTCCGACAACCAGCCCCTAACGCATCAAGCGGATGAGGCTGCAGACGACTGCCGTGGATTCCCCTGGAGCAGACCCGAGGACACGCTTGACGAGGCCGAAGCCCGCCGCATATCAGACACCCGGTCGCTTTCGCGTACGCCGCTCACGAGAACCCCCACATAATAGCAGCGATAAGTACCCAGACCTCCTTGGGCACTAATACGAGCGTACTCGAGAAAATTTCACCGCGGGTGTGCCCCGAAACGTGTGGCACGTTGAGCGTGCCACAAGTCTACGTCGCTCTCAAACCCGCCGAGGTCGTAGAATTTGCGACCCTACTCACGAAATTCCCACCGAGGATACGGCCGCAAACGTACCGCACCTTGGGTAGGCCACGAGTTTGTGCAACACTACGCTGACGGCACAGCACCGAGGTCGTGCGCGCACGCACGGGAAAATTCCGCCGCGGTTTCTGCCGAAAACGTGAGGCACCACGACTCTCCGCAAGTTCGCGTCGACTGCGAAAGACCGAAGTCGTGAACGACGTGTCCGCTACTCGCCGCCGACACGCTGGACACCAAACGTACAACGACTCGACGGCGTCGTAGAGGCCCACGACGCGGTTTTCCTTAACGACGTCTCGGCGTGGCACCGACAGGTTAGAACGGCCGACCAACGTTCCCTGTCCGCCGTTCGGCTCAGTCGAAGGGCTCGGCGACTTCGGCAACGCTGCGAAGCCGCACGGTGACGCACGCCATGTCCCCATTTTTTTTTTTTTCTTTCTGCGTCTGCCGGGGTGCCCCTATAATAGCAGCGATAAGCACCCAGACCGCCGTGGGTCGCTCGCCCCGGCTGACGTGGTTTTTCGTACTCCTGCGGCGGTCGCCGTCAAGCACGTCCAAATACGCTACTTTCGTGGGCGCATTCACGCTCTTTCGCTTCGCCGGAGTGCCAGCACTCACTCTGCCAAAAACGGCGAACATCCGAGCGGCGGTTCCCACTTTTGCGTCGGCGTCGCAAACCCCGCCCCGGCAGACGAGGTTTGCCGTACTCGTGCGACGGTGGCCGGCGGGCACGTCGAAAGACGCCGATATCGTGCGCGAATTGGCGCACCTTGGCTTCACCGGAGTGCCGCCACTGACTCCTCCAAAAACGGCGAAGATCCGAGCGGCGCTTCCCACTTTCGCATCGGCGTCCCGAACTCCGCCCCGGCTGACGCGGTTTACCGTACTCGTGCGACGGTCGCCGGCGAGCACGTGGAAAGACGCCGATATCGTGCCCGAATCGGCTCCGTTCGGCTTCGCCGGAGTGCCAGCACTGGCTCGGCGAAAGACGACGAACATCCGAGCGACGGTTCTCACTATTGCGTACGCGTCGCAAACCCCGCCCCGGCAGACGCACTTTGCCGTACTCGTGCGACGGTCGCCGGCGAGCACGTAGAAAGACGCCGATATCGTGCCGGAATCGGCCCCGTTTGGCTTCGCCGGAGTGCCAGCACTCACTCGGCCACAAACGGCGAACATCCGAGCGGCGGTTCCCACTTAGCCGTCGGCGTCCCGAACTCCGCCCCGGCAGACGCGGTTGCCGAGCTCGTGCGACTAGCGACCGCGAAGCCGTCTCGCGACGCCGCTTTCGTGCGCGGCTCCCACTGCGACCTGGGTCACCCGAGGTCGACGAGCAAGAAAGAATGTCGAAAAAAAATTTTTTTTTTTTTTGCGTCTGCCGGGGTGCCCCTATAATAGCAGCGATAAGCACCCAGACCGCCATGGGTCGCTCGCCCCGGCTGACGTGGTTTTTCGTTTTCCTGCGGTGGTCGTCGTCAAGCACGTCCAAACACGCCACTTTCGTGGGCGCATTCGCGCTCTTTCGCTTCGCCGGAGTGCCAGCACTCACTCTGCCAAAAACGGCGAACATCCTAGTGGCGGTTCCCACTTTTGCGTCGGCGTCGCCAACCCCGCCCCGGCATACGCGGTTTGCCGTACTCGTGCGGCGGTGGCCGGCGGGCACGTCGAAAGACACCGATATCGTGCGCGAGTCGATGCTTCTTGGTCTCGCAGGAGGGTCGCCACTCACTCCTGCAAAAACGGCGAAGATCCGAGCGGCGCTTCCCACTTTTTCGTCGGCATCGCAAACCTCGCCCCGGCAGACGCGCTTTGCCGTACTCGTGCGACGGTCGCCGGCGAGCACGTCGAAATACGCCGATATCGTGCCCGAATCGGCCCCGTTTCGCTTCGCCGGAGTGCCAGCACTCACTCGGCCAAAAACGGCGAACATCCGAGCAGCGGTACCCACTTAGCCGTCGGCATCCCGAACTCCGCGCCGGCTGACGCGGTTGCCGAGCTCGTGCGACTAGCGACCGCGAACGCGTCTCGCGACGCCGCTTTCGTGCGCGGCTCCCATTGCGACCTGGGTTACCCGAGCTCGACCAGCAAAAAAGAAGGTCGAAAAAAAATTTTTTTTTTCTGCGTCTGCCGGGGTGCCCCTATAATAGCAGCGATAAGCACCCAGACCGCCGTGGGTCGCTCGCCCCGGCTGACGTGGTTTTTCGTACTCCTGCAGCGGTCGCCGTCAAGCACGTCCAAATACGCCACTTTCGTGGGCGCTTTCGCGCTCTTTCGCGTCGCCGGTGTGCCAGCACTCACTCTGCCAAAAACGGCGAACATCCTAGTGGCGGTTCCCACTTTTGCGTCGGCGTCGCCAACCCCGCCCCGGCATACGCGGTTTGCCGTACTCGTGCGGCGGTGGCCGGCGGGCACGTCGAAAGACACCGATATCGTGCGCGAGTCGATGCTTCTTGGTCTCGCAGGAGGGCCGCCACTCACTCCTGCAAAAACGGCGAAGATCCGAGCGGCGCTTCCCACTTTTTCGTCGGCATCGCAAACCTCGCCCCGGCAGACGCGCTTTGCCGTACTCGTGCGACGGTCGCCGGCGAGCACGTCGAAATACGCCGATATCGTGCCCGAATCGGCCCCGTTTCGCTTCGCCGGAGTGCCAGCACTCACTCGGCCAAAAACGGCGAACATCCGAGCAGCGGTACCCACTTAGCCGTCGGCATCCCGAACTCCGCGCCGGCTGACGCGGTTGCCGAGCTCGTGCGACTAGCGACCGCGAACGCGTCTCGCGACGCCGCTTTCGTGCGCGGCTCCCATTGCGACCTGGGTTACCCGAGCTCGACCAGCAAAAAAGAAGGTCGAAAAAAAATTTTTTTTTTCTGCGTCTGCCGGGGTGCCCCTATAATAGCAGCGATAAGCACCCAGACCGCCGTGGGTCGCTCGCCCCGGCTGACGTGGTTTTTCGTACTCCTGCAGCGGTCGCCGTCAAGCACGTCCAAATACGCCACTTTCGTGGGCGCTTTCGCGCTCTTTCGCGTCGCCGGTGTGCCAGCACTCACTCTGCCAAAAACGGCCAACATCCGAGCGGCGGTTCCCACTTTTGCGTCGGCGTCGTAAACCCCGCCCCGGCAGACGCGGTTTGCCCTACTCGTTCGACGGTCGCCGGCGAGCGCGTCGAAAGACGCCGATATCGTGCGCTAATTGGCGCTCCTTGGCTTCTCCGGAGTGCCGCCACTCACTCCTCCAAAAACGGCGAAGATCCGAGCGGCGTTCTCCACTTTCGCATCGGCGTCCCGAACTCCGCCCGGGCTGACGCGGTTTACCGTACTCGTGCGACGGTCGCCGCCGGGCACGTCGAAAGACGCCGATATCGTGCCGTAATCGGCCCCGTTTGGCTTCGCCCGAGTGCCAGCACTCACTCGGCCAAAAACGGCGAACATCCGAGCAGCGTTTCCCACTTTCGCATCGGCGTCCCGAAGCCCGCCCCGGCAGACGCGGTTTGCCCTACTCGAGCGACGGTCGCCGGCGATCACGTCGAAAGGCGCCGAATTCGTGCACGAATCGATGCTTCTTGGTCTCGCAGGAGGGCCGCCACTCACTCCTGCAAAAACGGCGAAGATCCGAGTTGCGCTTCCCACTTTTTCGTCGGCGTCCCGAACTACGCCCCGGCTGACGCGGTTTACCGTACTCGTGCGACGGTCGCCGGCGGGCACTTCAAAATACGCCGATTTCGTGGGCGCATTCACGCTGTTTCGCTTCCCCGGAGTGCCAACACTCACTCTGCCGAAAGCGGCGATCATCCGAGCGGCGGTTCCCACTTTTGCGTCGGCTTCGCAAACGGCGCCCCGGCAGACGCGCTCGTGCGACGTACTCGTGCGACGGTCGCCGGCGAGCACGTCGAAAGACGCCGATATCGTGCTCGAATCGACCCCGTTTCGCTTCGCCGGAGTGCTGCCAGTCACGGCGCAGAGAACGGCGAACAAGTGTTTTTTTTTTTTTTCCTAGAATTTGTGTTATAGAAGGCACATTTGATATCGGACGATAATTTTCAACTTTATCACGCGCACCGATTTTCGTGTAGAGGTTTGCAAGTTTATGGGAATTTCTCCACTTGGAATAATGCGATTTAGTAGTACTACGAGAACTTCATGGATGTACTCAAGGGTACGGGGCAAGTCAGTTACGTCAACACCTGCAGATTTTTTACACTTCAAACTGAAAATTGTTGGTTGTGAGTCCTCGTGTGATATTAAAGGCCGATTCGCTAACACATAGAACAAAGAAAGAAAGGAAGAAAAAACGCCCGCGCTCGCTCAAGAAACCTGGGTTCGCAACAAGTGGCAACAACAAGCAACCGAGCGAGTGCGCCAAAACCCGTGGCGGCCGAACAAACGCGAAGTCCCAACCGCGTCAGCCGGGGCGGCACGGGACAGGAAAAATCACTTCAGCCGGGGCGGCGGGGCACCGAATAAACCTCGTCACCTCGTCGCAGGATAAAAGAGGAAACAAAAAGTCTAAACAGCGTCTGCTGGAGCGAATGCGTAATAAAACAACAACAACAACAAAAAAAAAACACCCGCGCTCAAGAAGTCTGCAATCCTCACAAAAGGCGACTGTGACCGAGCAGCGTCAGCCGGGGCCGTGCGGAAACGGAAAAACCGCGACTACCGGGGCGTCGAGGCACCGAAAAATCCACTTCAGCCGCGGCGAAAAAAAAAAACAAAAAGAAAGACGGAGGGGGGGGGGGGAACCACGTCTGCCGGGGCGAAGGAAAAAAAAAAACGCGTCTGCCGGGGCGAGCCCGGGTGCGGCACCACCGGGAAAACTGTGGCAAACAGACATGGCGATCGAGTGAGTGGGCCGCCAGCCAGGCTCAGCCAAAAAGTGCAAAGTCCGAACTGCGTCAGCCGGGGCGGCAAAAACCGCGTCAGCCGGGGCGGCGCAAAAAACCGCGTCTGCCGGGGCGGCACGAAACCGCGTCAGCCGGGGCGGGGCGAAAACTGCGTCAGCCGGGGCGAAAAGAAAAAAAAAAAACGCGTCTGCCGGGGCAAGCCCGGGTGCGGCACCACCGGGAAAACTGTGGCAAACAGACATGGCGATCGAGTGAGTGGGCCGCCAGCCAGGCACAGCCGAAAAGTGCAAAGTCCGAACCGTGTCAGCCGGGGCGACGCAAAAACCGCGTCAGCCGGGGCGGCGCGAAAACCGCGTCAGCCGGGGCGGCACGAAACCGCGTCAGCCGGGGCGGCGCGAAAACTGCGTCAGCCGGGGCGGCGCGAAAACCTCGTCAGCCGGGGCGAGCGAAAAGGGGGGGGGGGAACCACGTCTGCCGGGGCGAAAGAAAAAAAAACGCGTCTGCCGGGGCGAGCCCGGGTGCGGCACCACCGGGAAGACTGTGGCAAACAGACATGGCGATCGAGTGAGTGGGCCGCCAGCCAGGCTCAGCCCAAAAAGTGCCAAGTCCGAACTGCGTCAGCCGGGGCGGCAAAAACCGCGTCAGCCGGGGCGGCGCGAAAACCGCGTCTGCCGGGGCGGCGCGAAAACTGCGTCTGCCGGGGCGAGCCCGGGTGCGGCACCACCGGGAAAACTGTGGCAAACAGACATGGCGATCGAGTGAGTGGGCCGCCAGCCAGGCACAGCCGAAAAGTGCTAAGTCCGAACTGCGTCTGCCGGGGCGGCACGAAACCGCGTCAGCCGGGGCGGCGCGAAAACCGCGTCTGCCGGGGCGGCACGAAACCGCGTCAGCCGGGGCGGCGCGAAAACTGCGTCAGCCGGGGCGAGCCCGGGTGCGGCACCACCGGGAAAACTGTGGCAAACAGACATGGCGATCGAGTGAGTGGGCCGCCAGCCAGGCACAGCCGAAAAGTGCTAAGTCCGAACTGCGTCTGCCGGGGCGGCACGAAACCGCGTCAGCCGGGGCGGCGCGAAAACCGCGTCTGCCGGGGCGGCACGAAACCGCGTCAGCCGGGGCGGCGCGAAAACTGCGTCAGCCGGGGCGAGCCCGGGTGCGGCACCACCGGGAAAACTGTGGCAAACAGACATGGCGATCGAGTGAGTGGGCCGCCAGCCAGGCACAGCCGAAAAGTGCTAAGTCCGAACTGCGTCAGCCGGGGCGGCAAAAACCGCGTCAGCCGGGGCGGCGCAAAAAACCGCGTCTGCCGGGGCGGCACGAAACCGCGTCAGCCGGGGCGGCGCGAAAACTGCGTCAGCCGGGGCGAAAGAAAAAAAAAAAAACGCGTCTGCCGGGGCGAGCCCGGGTGCGGCACCACCGGGAAAACTGTGGCAAACAGACATGGCGATCGAGTGAGTGGGCCGCCAGCCAGGCACAGCCGAAAAGTGCTAAGTCCGAACTGCGTCTGCCGGGGCGGCACGAAACCGCGTCAGCCGGGGCGGCGCGAAAACCGCGTCTGCCGGGGCGGCACGAAACCGCGTCAGCCGGGGCGGCGCGAAAACTGCGTCAGCCGGGGCGAGCCCGGGTGCGGCACCACCGGGAAAACTGTGGCAAACAGACATGGCGATCGAGTGAGTGGGCCGCCAGCCAGGCACAGCCGAAAAGTGCTAAGTCCGAACTGCGTCTGCCGGGGCGGCACGAAACCGCGTCAGCCGGGGCGGCGCGAAAACCGCGTCTGCCGGGGCGGCACGAAACCGCGTCAGCCGGGGCGGCGCGAAAACTGCGTCAGCCGGGGCGAGCCCGGGTGCGGCACCACCGGGAAAACTGTGGCAAACAGACATGGCGATCGAGTGAGTGGGCCGCCAGCCAGGCACAGCCGAAAAGTGCAAAGTCCGAACCGTGTCAGCCGGGGCGACGCAAAAACCGCGTCAGCCGGGGCGGCGCGAAAACCGCGTCAGCCGGGGCGGCACGAAACCGCGTCAGCCGGGGCGGCGCGAAAACTGCGTCAGCCGGGGCGGCGCGAAAACCTCGTCAGCCGGGGCGAGCGAAAAGGGGGGGGGGGAACCACGTCTGCCGGGGCGAAAGAAAAAAAAAACGCGTCTGCCGGGGCGAGCCCGGGTGCGGCACCACCGGGAAGACTGTGGCAAACAGACATGGCGATCGAGTGAGTGGGCCGCCAGCCAGGCTCAGCCCAAAAAGTGCCAAGTCCGAACTGCGTCAGCCGGGGCGGCAAAAACCGCGTCAGCCGGGGCGGCGCGAAAACCGCGTCTGCCGGGGCGGCGCGAAAACTGCGTCAGCCGGGGCGAGCCCGGGTGCGGCACCACCGGGAAAACTGTGGCTAACAGACATGGCGATCGAGTGAGTGGGCCACCAGCCAGGCTCAGCCAAAAAGTGCCAAGTCCGAACTGCGTCAGCCGGGGCGGCAAAAACCGCGTCAGCCGGGGCGGTGCAAAAAAACCGCGTCTGCCGGGGCGGCACGAAACCGCGTCAGCCGGGGCGGCGCGAAAACTGCGTCAGCCGGGGCGAAAGAAAAAAAAAAACGCGTCTGCCGGGGCGAGCCCGGGTGCGGCACCACCGGGAAAACTGTGGCAAACAGACATGGCGATCGAGTGAGTGGGCCGCCAGCCAGGCACAGCCGAAAAGTGCTAAGTCCGAACTGCGTCTGCCGGGGCGGCACGAAACCGCGTCAGCCGGGGCGGCGCGAAAACCGCGTCTGCCGGGGCGGCACGAAACCGCGTCAGCCGGGGCGGCGCGAAAACTGCGTCAGCCGGGGCGAGCCCGGGTGCGGCACCACCGGGAAAACTGTGGCAAACAGACATGGCGATCGAGTGAGTGGGCCGCCAGCCAGGCACAGCCGAAAAGTGCTAAGTCCGAACTGCGTCTGCCGGGGCGGCACGAAACCGCGTCAGCCGGGGCGGCGCGAAAACCGCGTCTGCCGGGGCGGCACGAAACCGCGTCAGCCGGGGCGGCGCGAAAACTGCGTCAGCCGGGGCGAGCCCGGGTGCGGCACCACCGGGAAAACTGTGGCAAACAGACATGGCGATCGAGTGAGTGGGCCGCCAGCCAGGCACAGCCGAAAAGTGCTAAGTCCGAACTGCGTCAGCCGGGGCGGCAAAAACCGCGTCAGCCGGGGCGGCGCAAAAAACCGCGTCTGCCGGGGCGGCACGAAACCGCGTCAGCCGGGGCGGCGCGAAAACTGCGTCAGCCGGGGCGAAAGAAAAAAAAAAACGCGTCTGCCGGGGCGAGCCCGGGTGCGGCACCACCGGGAAAACTGTGGCAAACAGACATGGCGATCGAGTGAGTGGGCCGCCAGCCAGGCACAGCCGAAAAGTGCTAAGTCCGAACTGCGTCTGCCGGGGCGGCACGAAACCGCGTCAGCCGGGGCGGCGCGAAAACCGCGTCTGCCGGGGCGGCACGAAACCGCGTCAGCCGGGGCGGCGCGAAAACTGCGTCAGCCGGGGCGAGCCCGGGTGCGGCACCACCGGGAAAACTGTGGCAAACAGACATGGCGATTGAGTGAGTGGGCCGCCAGCCAGGCACAGCCGAAAAGTGCTAAGTCCGAACTGCGTCTGCCGGGGCGGCACGAAACCGCGTCAGCCGGGGCGGCGCGAAAACCGCGTCTGCCGGGGCGGCACGAAACCGCGTCAGCCGGGGCGGCGCGAAAACTGCGTCAGCCGGGGCGAGCCCGGGTGCGGCACCACCGGGAAAACTGTGGCAAACAGACATGGCGATCGAGTGAGTGGGCCGCCAGCCAGGCACAGCCGAAAAGTGCTAAGTCCGAACTGCGTCAGCCGGGGCGGCAAAAACCGCGTCAGCCGGGGCGGCGCAAAAAACCGCGTCTGCCGGGGCGGCACGAAACCGCGTCAGCCGGGGCGGCGCGAAAACTGCGTCAGCCGGGGCGAAAGAAAAAAAAAAACGCGTCTGCCGGGGCGAGCCCGGGTGCGGCACCACCGGGAAAACTGTGGCAAACAGACATGGCGATCGAGTGAGTGGGCCGCCAGCCAGGCACAGCCGAAAAGTGCTAAGTCCGAACTGCGTCTGCCGGGGCGGCACGAAACCGCGTCAGCCGGGGCGGCGCGAAAACCGCGTCTGCCGGGGCGGCACGAAACCGCGTCAGCCGGGGCGGCGCGAAAACTGCGTCAGCCGGGGCGAGCCCGGGTGCGGCACCACCGGGAAAACTGTGGCAAACAGACATGGCGATTGAGTGAGTGGGCCGCCAGCCAGGCACAGCCGAAAAGTGCTAAGTCCGAACTGCGTCTGCCGGGGCGGCACGAAACCGCGTCAGCCGGGGCGGCGCGAAAACCGCGTCTGCCGGGGCGGCACGAAACCGCGTCAGCCGGGGCGGCGCGAAAACTGCGTCAGCCGGGGCGAGCCCGGGTGCGGCACCACCGGGAAAACTGTGGCAAACAGACATGGCGATCGAGTGAGTGGGCCGCCAGCCAGGCACAGCCGAAAAGTGCTA
>NW_027464880.1:32500-47500 GCF_043290135.1 Rhipicephalus microplus
GTCGCCACCGTCTCGCCCTTGAGTGGCCGCTGTTGGCGCTCGCTGTGAGGTGTTCAGCGTGCTGTCCGTGTTGCCGACGCGGTCAAAACGAGTCGACGGCTCACGTTCCCTTGTGCGCCGAAGGCTCTCTTGATATGTGATCCGACCCTCAGACAGACGAAGCCAAGGGAAGACCCAAGGCCGCAATGTGCGTTCAAAGAATCAGTGCTCAGTGTGTCCTGCAATTCACACCAAGTCTCGCAGCTGGCTGCGTTCTTCATCGACCCGAGAACCGAGTGATCCACCGCTTAGAGTCGTGAAAAAGTGTTTCTTCAATTCCGTACAGTCAAAACCAAACGTTTCTGGCACTCGGCCAAACAGTGGCCAAGAAGGGCGCTTTTCAGCGCACGCTTGGACTCCAAAACTCTGCCGCGCCTTTTTCGGCTGCCGCAAATCGAGCAAACGGTGTGTTTCGGACGGCGTTTCGCTTTCGCTACTTGCGAGTGCTTTCGTGGTCCACCCCTCTATAAATACTCGGGAGGCGTCGAAGCCGGTTCTCCAAGCCGGACCCGTAGGTATCGTTGTGTGCTCGCTCTCATTGGCCCGCCTAACCAGAAAATGCCTGCGGTACACCCATTTGGATAAGAGTGCACGCAGATGCGGGCCTCGACGGCTACACATTTCCTCGGGCGGCCGCCTCCCGGCCTCCGTGGAGCGCGGGATGCACGGTCCCATCGACAAGCCTCTCCCGTTTTTACCGTGGCGTCGCGGTTCACCACGGCAGGCGGGTCGGTCTCCTCCGCATAAAAAGGGGGACCCCCGCTTTTTGTTCCACGAAATCGCACAAGCTTTTTTCGCATCCACGGTTTGCCACCGCACACCAAAATGCCGATCCGGCTGCCTACTTTAGCCAACAGGTGGAGCCAGGCGCGCCGTACTTGCGCGGCACTTCCCACGTCCACCGAAGTCGGTGCCAAGGACCACTTTCGGCGCCGGAGCCGCGTACGAGCCTACTCGAGGCGGAAGAACGAAGCCAGCAAGGGCCTGGCCGCAAGTGCGTTCAATTGTCGGGACGTCCAAGTCCCTCGTTCTTCCGTGCTTCCTCTTTCGGCAAGTCGTTGCGGCACCTTCCCAAAGCGCGCAGACCCGCTAATCGCGACGAGCGCGACGTGGCCGTGCCGCCTTTCCCTCGGCAGCAAGCAAAACGCCTGGCAACGTCGACGCTCCCCTAACCGCGATCTCGCACCGTGTTTCGTGTGGCGAATTCAAAAGCCGGCCGGCGCTGCTGCAACCATTACGGTCGGTACGCATACGCCGCGGAGGGCGGGACGGTCATCGGAGCGTGCGGTTCCTCCATCGAGTACTGCGCACCTCGGCCGTCGCATCGCCGTGCCATGACCGGCCGCGCGTCAACGCGAACCGGTGCCAGCGAGATCCCTCGCCTGCAAGAACCGACCGGCAGCCTCCGTCACCCGAGGACGCGGAGGCGCTTGCCGCGGACGGCGGGACGGTATGCACTGGTGCACAGCGGACCCGTCACATCGCCAGTTCCTTGACCGACCGCCGACGCTTGTGCCGTTCCTCTCGTACTTGGCAGTCGCCGCGCGATTGTCGGGTCTCGTTCTTGCACGCTCGAACGGTCGGGAGGGCACTCGGCTGGCGTTTCGGGAACGCGCAGCCTCGCCTTCTACCGACGTAACCACGACTCGCCGTTCGCGCTCCGCCGCTCCTGTTTACAGTACTAGGCGGTCCCGCAGCGGTCGGGTCGCGCATTTCGAGCGCTTCGAGCCACGGTGCAGTGGCGGGTCGAAAGCCGACCTATGAGTGCGTTGCGCCGTTTGTACCCGCGTCCGCCACCTGGCCGACCGTCCAAGGTCGCGGTGTTGGCGTCCGCTGGGCGCAACAATTTGTCACGGGGTGCCGCTCCACATTCAGGCAGCCCCGTGGGGAAAAGCCGACCCCGCGTCCAAACGGGGTCAGCGGCAGAAAGTGTCGGGCGCAGACGCAGCTGAGGCGCTCACCCTTCACAATCCGTTAATGATCCTTCCGCAGGTTCACCTACGGAAACCTTGTTACGACTTTTACTTCCTCTAAATGATCAAGTTTGGTCATCTTTCCAACAGACCGGCGCAACCGAAAGGCCGCGCCGGACATCGGTCCGAAGACCTCACTAAATCATTCAATCGGTAGTAGCGACGGGCGGTGTGTACAAAGGGCAGGGACGTAATCAACGCGAGCTTATGACTCGCGCTTACTGGGAATTCCTCGTTCAAGGGGAACAATTGCAAGCCCCTATCCCAATCACGAAAGAAGTTCCACGGGTTACCCAGTCTTTTCAGACAGGGATAAAGACACGCTGCTTCCTTCAGTGTAGCGCGCGTGCGGCCCCGGACATCTAAGGGCATCACAGACCTGTTATTGCTCTGTTTCGTGCGGCTAGGAGCCGCTTGTCCCTCTAAGAAGGTTGTAAGGTGCTGGGAACCCCGCACCTATTTAATAGGCTAGAGTCTCGTTCGTTATCGGAATTAACCAGACAAATCGCTCCACCAACTAAGAACGGCCATGCACCACCATCCACCGAATCAAGAAAGAGCTCTCAATCTGTCAATCCTCCCAGTGTCCGGGCCGGGTAAGTTTTCCCGTGTTGAGTCAAATTAAGCCGCAGGCTCCACTCCTGGTGGTGCCCTTCCGTCAATTCCTTTAAGTTTCAGCTTTGCAACCATACTTCCCCCGGAACCCAAATACTTTGGTTTCCCGGAAGCTGCCCGCCGAGTCATTTGAGTAACTCAGGCGGATCGCTGGTTGGCATCGTTTATGGTCAGAACTAGGGCGGTATCTGATCGCCTTCGAACCTCTGACTTTCGTTCTTGATCAATGAAAACATTCTTGGCAAATGCTTTCGCAGTAGTTCGTCTTGCGACGGTCCAAGAATTTCACCTCTAGCGCCGCAATACGAATGCCCCCGTCCGTCCCTCTTAATCATTACCTCGTATTCCAAAAACCAACAGAACAGAAACGAGGTCTTGTTCTATTATTCCATGCAAGTTTATTCAGGCGACTCGCCTGCGTTGAGCACTCTAATTTTTTCAAAGTAAAAGCACCGGCCATCTCGAGGCACACAATGAAGTGCACCAAGAAAGAACCGGCATGATGTTCAGTCCGAGCCGTCGCATCGGGTAGATGCACTACTCGTCTGGAACTGAGATCCAACTACGAGCTTTTTAACCGCAGCAGCTTTAGTATACGCTATTGGAGCTGGAATTACCGCGGCTGCTGGCACCAGACTTGCCCTCCAATTGATCCTCGTTAAAGGATTTAGAGTGTACTCATTTCAATTACGGGGCCTCAAAAGAGTCCCGTATTGTTATTTTTCGTCACTACCTCCCCGTGCCGGGAGTGGGTAATTTGCGCGCCTGCTGCCTTCCTTGGATGTGGTAGCCGTTTCTCAGGCTCCCTCTCCGGAATCGAACCCTGATTCTCCGTTACCCGTAACAACCATGGTAAGCAAGTAACCTACCATCGAAAGTTGATAAGGCAGACACTTGAAAGAAACGTCGCCGGCTCGTGGCCATGCGATCAGCACAAAGTTATCCAGAGTCACCACACAATACGGGCCGAAACCCGATCGATCTTGGTCTAATAAAAGCACCCGTTACCCAAAGGGCTCCAGGCTCACTGCATGTATTAGCTCTAGAATTGCCACAGTTATCCAAGTAGGAAGAAACGATCTAAGGAACCATAACTGATTTAATGAGCCATTCGCGGTTTCGCCTTATTTCGGCATGTACTTAGACATGCATGGCTTAATCTTTGAGACAAGCATATGATTACTGGCAGGATCAACCAGGTAATCGTTCGACTGCGCGTCCGTCCTCGCCTTCGGCGGGCCGGACGCAGTCTGTGTGCGGCGGAGGCCACCTTCAGGCGCCCCAACACGCTTATTTTGCACTCCGAGATGACGGCGTTCGAGCTCGCTACGGCACAACCTTCCCGAAAGACGAGTGGGAGCCGTGCGGCAAGAAGCACGTTCATGCTCGCTCTTTTTCGTTGCATCGACTCGGTCGCGCCGTGCGGGTTGCCCAAGCCCGCTGCACTGTCGGTGGACCGGCCGGAACTAGCAACGGAGCCGAGACTGCAAAGCCGCCAGACGACGGGTCACGCCCGCGTCTTCGGCGCTTTCGCATCTGAATCGCCCGAGGACGACACGGAACACACCTCGATATCGTGGTAAAACGGCACCGTCCGACAACCAGCCCCTAACGCATCAAGCGGATGAGGCTGCAGACGACTGCCGTGGATTCCCCTGGAGCAGACCCGAGGACACGCTTGACGAGGCCGAAGCCCGCCGCATATCAGACACCCGGTCGCTTTCGCGTACGCCGCTCACGAGAACCCCCACATAATAGCAGCGATAAGTACCCAGACCTCCTTGGGCACTAATACGAGCGTACTCGAGAAAATTTCACCGCGGGTGTGCCCCGAAACGTGTGGCACGTTGAGCGTGCCACAAGTCTACGTCGCTCTCAAACCCGCCGAGGTCGTAGAATTTGCGACCCTACTCACGAAATTCCCACCGAGGATACGGCCGCAAACGTACCGCACCTTGGGTAGGCCACGAGTTTGTGCAACACTACGCTGACGGCACAGCACCGAGGTCGTGCGCGCACGCACGGGAAAATTCCGCCGCGGTTTCTGCCGAAAACGTGAGGCACCACGACTCTCCGCAAGTTCGCGTCGACTGCGAAAGACCGAAGTCGTGAACGACGTGTCCGCTACTCGCCGCCGACACGCTGGACACCAAACGTACAACGACTCGACGGCGTCGTAGAGGCCCACGACGCGGTTTTCCTTAACGACGTCTCGGCGTGGCACCGACAGGTTAGAACGGCCGACCAACGTTCCCTGTCCGCCGTTCGGCTCAGTCGAAGGGCTCGGCGACTTCGGCAACGCTGCGAAGCCGCACGGTGACGCACGCCATGTCCCCATTTTTTTTTTTTCTTTCTGCGTCTGCCGGGGTGCCCCTATAATAGCAGCGATAAGCACCCAGACCGCCGTGGGTCGCTCGCCCCGGCTGACGTGGTTTTTCGTACTCCTGCGGCGGTCGCCGTCAAGCACGTCCAAATACGCTACTTTCGTGGGCGCATTCACGCTCTTTCGCTTCGCCGGAGTGCCAGCACTCACTCTGCCAAAAACGGCGAACATCCGAGCGGCGGTTCCCACTTTTGCGTCGGCGTCGCAAACCCCGCCCCGGCAGACGAGGTTTGCCGTACTCGTGCGACGGTGGCCGGCGGGCACGTCGAAAGACGCCGATATCGTGCGCGAATTGGCGCACCTTGGCTTCACCGGAGTGCCGCCACTGACTCCTCCAAAAACGGCGAAGATCCGAGCGGCGCTTCCCACTTTCGCATCGGCGTCCCGAACTCCGCCCCGGCTGACGCGGTTTACCGTACTCGTGCGACGGTCGCCGGCGAGCACGTGGAAAGACGCCGATATCGTGCCCGAATCGGCTCCGTTCGGCTTCGCCGGAGTGCCAGCACTGGCTCGGCGAAAGACGACGAACATCCGAGCGACGGTTCTCACTATTGCGTACGCGTCGCAAACCCCGCCCCGGCAGACGCACTTTGCCGTACTCGTGCGACGGTCGCCGGCGAGCACGTAGAAAGACGCCGATATCGTGCCGGAATCGGCCCCGTTTGGCTTCGCCGGAGTGCCAGCACTCACTCGGCCACAAACGGCGAACATCCGAGCGGCGGTTCCCACTTAGCCGTCGGCGTCCCGAACTCCGCCCCGGCAGACGCGGTTGCCGAGCTCGTGCGACTAGCGACCGCGAAGCCGTCTCGCGACGCCGCTTTCGTGCGCGGCTCCCACTGCGACCTGGGTCACCCGAGGTCGACGAGCAAGAAAGAATGTCGAAAAAAAATTTTTTTTTTTTTTGCGTCTGCCGGGGTGCCCCTATAATAGCAGCGATAAGCACCCAGACCGCCATGGGTCGCTCGCCCCGGCTGACGTGGTTTTTCGTTTTCCTGCGGTGGTCGTCGTCAAGCACGTCCAAACACGCCACTTTCGTGGGCGCATTCGCGCTCTTTCGCTTCGCCGGAGTGCCAGCACTCACTCTGCCAAAAACGGCGAACATCCTAGTGGCGGTTCCCACTTTTGCGTCGGCGTCGCCAACCCCGCCCCGGCATACGCGGTTTGCCGTACTCGTGCGGCGGTGGCCGGCGGGCACGTCGAAAGACACCGATATCGTGCGCGAGTCGATGCTTCTTGGTCTCGCAGGAGGGCCGCCACTCACTCCTGC
The DNA here is from genome assembly GCF_043290135.1 of Rhipicephalus microplus. Classification (NCBI taxonomy): domain Eukaryota; kingdom Metazoa; phylum Arthropoda; class Arachnida; order Ixodida; family Ixodidae; genus Rhipicephalus; species Rhipicephalus microplus. The sequence continues at coordinate 38,778 of NW_027464880.1, forward strand.
AAAAACGGCGAAGATCCGAGCGGCGCTTCCCACTTTTTCGTCGGCATCGCAAACCTCGCCCCGGCAGACGCGCTTTGCCGTACTCGTGCGACGGTCGCCGGCGAGCACGTCGAAATACGCCGATATCGTGCCCGAATCGGCCCCGTTTCGCTTCGCCGGAGTGCCAGCACTCACTCGGCCAAAAACGGCGAACATCCGAGCAGCGGTACCCACTTAGCCGTCGGCATCCCGAACTCCGCGCCGGCTGACGCGGTTGCCGAGCTCGTGCGACTAGCGACCGCGAACGCGTCTCGCGACGCCGCTTTCGTGCGCGGCTCCCATTGCGACCTGGGTTACCCGAGCTCGACCAGCAAAAAAGAAGGTCGAAAAAAAATTTTTTTTTTCTGCGTCTGCCGGGGTGCCCCTATAATAGCAGCGATAAGCACCCAGACCGCCGTGGGTCGCTCGCCCCGGCTGACGTGGTTTTTCGTACTCCTGCAGCGGTCGCCGTCAAGCACGTCCAAATACGCCACTTTCGTGGGCGCTTTCGCGCTCTTTCGCGTCGCCGGTGTGCCAGCACTCACTCTGCCAAAAACGGCGAACATCCTAGTGGCGGTTCCCACTTTTGCGTCGGCGTCGCCAACCCCGCCCCGGCATACGCGGTTTGCCGTACTCGTGCGGCGGTGGCCGGCGGGCACGTCGAAAGACACCGATATCGTGCGCGAGTCGATGCTTCTTGGTCTCGCAGGAGGGCCGCCACTCACTCCTGCAAAAACGGCGAAGATCCGAGCGGCGCTTCCCACTTTTTCGTCGGCATCGCAAACCTCGCCCCGGCAGACGCGCTTTGCCGTACTCGTGCGACGGTCGCCGGCGAGCACGTCGAAATACGCCGATATCGTGCCCGAATCGGCCCCGTTTCGCTTCGCCGGAGTGCCAGCACTCACTCGGCCAAAAACGGCGAACATCCGAGCAGCGGTACCCACTTAGCCGTCGGCATCCCGAACTCCGCGCCGGCTGACGCGGTTGCCGAGCTCGTGCGACTAGCGACCGCGAACGCGTCTCGCGACGCCGCTTTCGTGCGCGGCTCCCATTGCGACCTGGGTTACCCGAGCTCGACCAGCAAAAAAGAAGGTTGAAAAAAAATTTTTTTTTTCTGCGTCTGCCGGGGTGCCCCTATAATAGCAGCGATAAGCACCCAGACCGCCGTGGGTCGCTCGCCCCGGCTGACGTGGTTTTTCGTACTCCTGCAGCGGTCGCCGTCAAGCACGTCCAAATACGCCACTTTCGTGGGCGCTTTCGCGCTCTTTCGCGTCGCCGGTGTGCCAGCACTCACTCTGCCAAAAACGGCCAACATCCGAGCGGCGGTTCCCACTTTTGCGTCGGCGTCGTAAACCCCGCCCCGGCAGACGCGGTTTGCCCTACTCGTTCGACGGTCGCCGGCGAGCGCGTCGAAAGACACCGATATCGTGCGCGAGTCGATGCTTCTTGGTCTCGCAGGAGGGCCGCCACTCACTCCTGCAAAAACGGCGAAGATCCGAGCGGCGCTTCCCACTTTTTCGTCGGCATCGCAAACCTCGCCCCGGCAGACGCGCTTTGCCGTACTCGTGCGACGGTCGCCGGCGAGCACGTCGAAATACGCCGATATCGTGCCCGAATCGGCCCCGTTTCGCTTCGCCGGAGTGCCAGCACTCACTCGGCCAAAAACGGCGAACATCCGAGCAGCGGTACCCACTTAGCCGTCGGCATCCCGAACTCCGCGCCGGCTGACGCGGTTGCCGAGCTCGTGCGACTAGCGACCGCGAACGCGTCTCGCGACGCCGCTTTCGTGCGCGGCTCCCATTGCGACCTGGGTTACCCGAGCTCGACCAGCAAAAAAGAAGGTCGAAAAAAAATTTTTTTTTTCTGCGTCTGCCGGGGTGCCCCTATAATAGCAGCGATAAGCACCCAGACCGCCGTGGGTCGCTCGCCCCGGCTGACGTGGTTTTTCGTACTCCTGCAGCGGTCGCCGTCAAGCACGTCCAAATACGCCACTTTCGTGGGCGCTTTCGCGCTCTTTCGCGTCGCCGGTGTGCCAGCACTCACTCTGCCAAAAACGGCGAACATCCTAGTGGCGGTTCCCACTTTTGCGTCGGCGTCGCCAACCCCGCCCCGGCATACGCGGTTTGCCGTACTCGTGCGGCGGTGGCCGGCGGGCACGTCGAAAGACACCGATATCGTGCGCGAGTCGATGCTTCTTGGTCTCGCAGGAGGGCCGCCACTCACTCCTGCAAAAACGGCGAAGATCCGAGCGGCGCTTCCCACTTTTTCGTCGGCATCGCAAACCTCGCCCCGGCAGACGCGCTTTGCCGTACTCGTGCGACGGTCGCCGGCGAGCACGTCGAAATACGCCGATATCGTGCCCGAATCGGCCCCGTTTCGCTTCGCCGGAGTGCCAGCACTCACTCGGCCAAAAACGGCGAACATCCGAGCAGCGGTACCCACTTAGCCGTCGGCATCCCGAACTCCGCGCCGGCTGACGCGGTTGCCGAGCTCGTGCGACTAGCGACCGCGAACGCGTCTCGCGACGCCGCTTTCGTGCGCGGCTCCCATTGCGACCTGGGTTACCCGAGCTCGACCAGCAAAAAAGAAGGTCGAAAAAAAATTTTTTTTTTCTGCGTCTGCCGGGGTGCCCCTATAATAGCAGCGATAAGCACCCAGACCGCCGTGGGTCGCTCGCCCCGGCTGACGTGGTTTTTCGTACTCCTGCAGCGGTCGCCGTCAAGCACGTCCAAATACGCCACTTTCGTGGGCGCTTTCGCGCTCTTTCGCGTCGCCGGTGTGCCAGCACTCACTCTGCCAAAAACGGCCAACATCCGAGCGGCGGTTCCCACTTTTGCGTCGGCGTCGTAAACCCCGCCCCGGCAGACGCGGTTTGCCCTACTCGTTCGACGGTCGCCGGCGAGCGCGTCGAAAGACGCCGATATCGTGCGCTAATTGGCGCTCCTTGGCTTCTCCGGAGTGCCGCCACTCACTCCTCCAAAAACGGCGAAGATCCGAGCGGCGTTCTCCACTTTCGCATCGGCGTCCCGAACTCCGCCCGGGCTGACGCGGTTTACCGTACTCGTGCGACGGTCGCCGCCGGGCACGTCGAAAGACGCCGATATCGTGCCGTAATCGGCCCCGTTTGGCTTCGCCCGAGTGCCAGCACTCACTCGGCCAAAAACGGCGAACATCCGAGCAGCGTTTCCCACTTTCGCATCGGCGTCCCGAAGCCCGCCCCGGCAGACGCGGTTTGCCCTACTCGAGCGACGGTCGCCGGCGATCACGTCGAAAGGCGCCGAATTCGTGCACGAATCGATGCTTCTTGGTCTCGCAGGAGGGCCGCCACTCACTCCTGCAAAAACGGCGAAGATCCGAGTTGCGCTTCCCACTTTTTCGTCGGCGTCCCGAACTACGCCCCGGCTGACGCGGTTTACCGTACTCGTGCGACGGTCGCCGGCGGGCACTTCAAAATACGCCGATTTCGTGGGCGCATTCACGCTGTTTCGCTTCCCCGGAGTGCCAACACTCACTCTGCCGAAAGCGGCGATCATCCGAGCGGCGGTTCCCACTTTTGCGTCGGCTTCGCAAACGGCGCCCCGGCAGACGCGCTCGTGCGACGTACTCGTGCGACGGTCGCCGGCGAGCACGTCGAAAGACGCCGATATCGTGCTCGAATCGACCCCGTTTCGCTTCGCCGGAGTGCTGCCAGTCACGGCGCAGAAAACGGCGAACAAGTGTTTTTTTTTTTTTCCTAGAATTTGTGTTATAGAAGGCACATTTGATATCGGACGATAATTTTCAACTTTATCACGCGCACCGATTTTCGTGTAGAGGTTTGCAAGTTTATGGGAATTTCTCCACTTGGAATAATGCGATTTAGTAGTACTACGAGAACTTCATGGATGTACTCAAGGGTACGGGGCAAGTCAGTTACGTCAACACCTGCAGATTTTTTACACTTCAAACTGAAAATTGTTGGTTGTGAGTCCTCGTGTGATATTAAAGGCCGATTCGCTAACACATAGAACAAAGAAAGAAAGGAAGAAAAAACGCCCGCGCTCGCTCAAGAAACCTGGGTTCGCAACAAGTGGCAACAACAAGCAACCGAGCGAGTGCGCCAAAACCCGTGGCGGCCGAACAAACGCGAAGTCCCAACCGCGTCAGCCGGGGCGGCACGGGACAGGAAAAATCACTTCAGCCGGGGCGGCGGGGCACCGAATAAACCTCGTCACCTCGTCGCAGGATAAAAGAGGAAACAAAAAGTCTAAACAGCGTCTGCTGGAGCGAATGCGTAATAAAACAACAACAACAACAAAAAAAAAACACCCGCGCTCAAGAAGTCTGCAATCCTCACAAAAGGCGACTGTGACCGAGCAGCGTCAGCCGGGGCCGTGCGGAAACGGAAAAACCGCGACTACCGGGGCGTCGAGGCACCGAAAAATCCACTTCAGCCGCGGCGAAAAAAAAAAACAAAAAGAAAGACGGAGGGGGGGGGGGGGAACCACGTCTGCCGGGGCGAAGGAAAAAAAAAAACGCGTCTGCCGGGGCGAGCCCGGGTGCGGCACCACCGGGAAAACTGTGGCAAACAGACATGGCGATCGAGTGAGTGGGCCGCCAGCCAGGCTCAGCCAAAAAGTGCAAAGTCCGAACTGCGTCAGCCGGGGCGGCAAAAACCGCGTCAGCCGGGGCGGCGCAAAAAACCGCGTCTGCCGGGGCGGCACGAAACCGCGTCAGCCGGGGCGGGGCGAAAACTGCGTCAGCCGGGGCGAAAAGAAAAAAAAAAACGCGTCTGCCGGGGCAAGCCCGGGTGCGGCACCACCGGGAAAACTGTGGCAAACAGACATGGCGATCGAGTGAGTGGGCCGCCAGCCAGGCACAGCCGAAAAGTGCAAAGTCCGAACCGTGTCAGCCGGGGCGACGCAAAAACCGCGTCAGCCGGGGCGGCGCGAAAACCGCGTCAGCCGGGGCGGCACGAAACCGCGTCAGCCGGGGCGGCGCGAAAACTGCGTCAGCCGGGGCGGCGCGAAAACCTCGTCAGCCGGGGCGAGCGAAAAGGGGGGGGGGGAACCACGTCTGCCGGGGCGAAAGAAAAAAAAAACGCGTCTGCCGGGGCGAGCCCGGGTGCGGCACCACCGGGAAGACTGTGGCAAACAGACATGGCGATCGAGTGAGTGGGCCGCCAGCCAGGCTCAGCCCAAAAAGTGCCAAGTCCGAACTGCGTCAGCCGGGGCGGCAAAAACCGCGTCAGCCGGGGCGGCGCGAAAACCGCGTCTGCCGGGGCGGCGCGAAAACTGCGTCAGCCGGGGCGAGCCCGGGTGCGGCACCACCGGGAAAACTGTGGCTAACAGACATGGCGATCGAGTGAGTGGGCCACCAGCCAGGCTCAGCCAAAAAGTGCCAAGTCCGAACTGCGTCAGCCGGGGCGGCAAAAACCGCGTCAGCCGGGGCGGCGCAAAAAAACCGCGTCTGCCGGGGCGGCACGAAACCGCGTCAGCCGGGGCGGCGCGAAAACTGCGTCAGCCGGGGCGAAAGAAAAAAAAAAACGCGTCTGCCGGGGCGAGCCCGGGTGCGGCACCACCGGGAAAACTGTGGCAAACAGACATGGCGATCGAGTGAGTGGGCCGCCAGCCAGGCACAGCCGAAAAGTGCTAAGTCCGAACTGCGTCTGCCGGGGCGGCACGAAACCGCGTCAGCCGGGGCGGCGCGAAAACCGCGTCTGCCGGGGCGGCACGAAACCGCGTCAGCCGGGGCGGCGCGAAAACTGCGTCAGCCGGGGCGAGCCCGGGTGCGGCACCACCGGGAAAACTGTGGCAAACAGACATGGCGATCGAGTGAGTGGGCCGCCAGCCAGGCACAGCCGAAAAGTGCTAAGTCCGAACTGCGTCTGCCGGGGCGGCACGAAACCGCGTCAGCCGGGGCGGCGCGAAAACCGCGTCTGCCGGGGCGGCACGAAACCGCGTCAGCCGGGGCGGCGCGAAAACTGCGTCAGCCGGGGCGAGCCCGGGTGCGGCACCACCGGGAAAACTGTGGCAAACAGACATGGCGATCGAGTGAGCGGGCCGCCAGCCAGGCACAGCCGAAAAGTGCTAAGTCCGAACTGCGTCAGCCGGGGCGGCAAAAACCGCGTCAGCCGGGGCGGCGCAAAAAACCGCGTCTGCCGGGGCGGCACGAAACCGCGTCAGCCGGGGCGGCGCGAAAACTGCGTCAGCCGGGGCGAAAGAAAAAAAAAAAACGCGTCTGCCGGGGCGAGCCCGGGTGCGGCACCACCGGGAAAACTGTGGCAAACAGACATGGCGATCGAGTGAGTGGGCCGCCAGCCAGGCACAGCCGAAAAGTGCTAAGTCCGAACTGCGTCTGCCGGGGCGGCACGAAACCGCGTCAGCCGGGGCGGCGCGAAAACCGCGTCTGCCGGGGCGGCACGAAACCGCGTCAGCCGGGGCGGCGCGAAAACTGCGTCAGCCGGGGCGAGCCCGGGTGCGGCACCACCGGGAAAACTGTGGCAAACAGACATGGCGATCGAGTGAGTGGGCCGCCAGCCAGGCACAGCCGAAAAGTGCTAAGTCCGAACTGCGTCTGCCGGGGCGGCACGAAACCGCGTCAGCCGGGGCGGCGCGAAAACCGCGTCTGCCGGGGCGGCGCGAAAACTGCGTCAGCCGGGGCGAGCCCGGGTGCGGCACCACCGGGAAAACTGTGGCAAACAGACATGGCGATCGAGTGAGTGGGCCGCCAGCCAGGCACAGCCGAAAAGTGCAAAGTCCGAACCGTGTCAGCCGGGGCGACGCAAAAACCGCGTCAGCCGGGGCGGCGCGAAAACCGCGTCAGCCGGGGCGGCACGAAACCGCGTCAGCCGGGGCGGCGCGAAAACTGCGTCAGCCGGGGCGGCGCGAAAACCTCGTCAGCCGGGGCGAGCGAAAAGGGGGGGGGGGGGAACCACGTCTGCCGGGGCGAAAGAAAAAAAAAACGCGTCTGCCGGGGCGAGCCCGGGTGCGGCACCACCGGGAAGACTGTGGCAAACAGACATGGCGATCGAGTGAGTGGGCCGCCAGCCAGGCTCAGCCCAAAAAGTGCCAAGTCCGAACTGCGTCAGCCGGGGCGGCAAAAACCGCGTCAGCCGGGGCGGCGCGAAAACCGCGTCTGCCGGGGCGGCGCGAAAACTGCGTCAGCCGGGGCGAGCCCGGGTGCGGCACCACCGGGAAAACTGTGGCTAACAGACATGGCGATCGAGTGAGTGGGCCACCAGCCAGGCTCAGCCAAAAAGTGCCAAGTCCGAACTGCGTCAGCCGGGGCGGCAAAAACCGCGTCAGCCGGGGCGGCGCAAAAAAACCGCGTCTGCCGGGGCGGCACGAAACCGCGTCAGCCGGGGCGGCGCGAAAACTGCGTCAGCCGGGGCGAAAGAAAAAAAAAAACGCGTCTGCCGGGGCGAGCCCGGGTGCGGCACCACCGGGAAAACTGTGGCAAACAGACATGGCGATCGAGTGAGTGGGCCGCCAGCCAGGCACAGCCGAAAAGTGCTAAGTCCGAACTGCGTCTGCCGGGGCGGCACGAAACCGCGTCAGCCGGGGCGGCGCGAAAACCGCGTCTGCCGGGGCGGCACGAAACCGCGTCAGCCGGGGCGGCGCGAAAACTGCGTCAGCCGGGGCGAGCCCGGGTGCGGCACCACCGGGAAAACTGTGGCAAACAGACATGGCGATCGAGTGAGTGGGCCGCCAGCCAGGCACAGCCGAAAAGTGCTAAGTCCGAACTGCGTCTGCCGGGGCGGCACGAAACCGCGTCAGCCGGGGCGGCGCGAAAACCGCGTCTGCCGGGGCGGCACGAAACCGCGTCAGCCGGGGCGGCGCGAAAACTGCGTCAGCCGGGGCGAGCCCGGGTGCGGCACCACCGGGAAAACTGTGGCAAACAGACATGGCGATCGAGTGAGTGGGCCGCCAGCCAGGCACAGCCGAAAAGTGCTAAGTCCGAACTGCGTCAGCCGGGGCGGCAAAAACCGCGTCAGCCGGGGCGGCGCAAAAAACCGCGTCTGCCGGGGCGGCACGAAACCGCGTCAGCCGGGGCGGCGCGAAAACTGCGTCAGCCGGGGCGAAAGAAAAAAAAAAACGCGTCTGCCGGGGCGAGCCCGGGTGCGGCACCACCGGGAAAACTGTGGCAAACAGACATGGCGATCGAGTGAGTGGGCCGCCAGCCAGGCACAGCCGAAAAGTGCTAAGTCCGAACTGCGTCTGCCGGGGCGGCACGAAACCGCGTCAGCCGGGGCGGCGCGAAAACCGCGTCTGCCGGGGCGGCACGAAACCGCGTCAGCCGGGGCGGCGCGAAAACTGCGTCAGCCGGGGCGAGCCCGGGTGCGGCACCACCGGGAAAACTGTGGCAAACAGACATGGCGATTGAGTGAGTGGGCCGCCAGCCAGGCACAGCCGAAAAGTGCTAAGTCCGAACTGCGTCTGCCGGGGCGGCACGAAACCGCGTCAGCCGGGGCGGCGCGAAAACCGCGTCTGCCGGGGCGGCACGAAACCGCGTCAGCCGGGGCGGCGCGAAAACTGCGTCAGCCGGGGCGAGCCCGGGTGCGGCACCACCGGGAAAACTGTGGCAAACAGACATGGCGATCGAGTGAGTGGGCCGCCAGCCAGGCACAGCCGAAAAGTGCTAAGTCCGAACTGCGTCTGCCGGGGCGGCACGAAACCGCGTCAGCCGGGGCGGCGCGAAAACCGCGTCTGCCGGGGCGGCACGAA
>NW_027464880.1:55000-75000 GCF_043290135.1 Rhipicephalus microplus
ACTTAGACCGACGGCGGACTACGACGAGAACGCCTTAAGCTTCGCCAACGTTTCGCCAACTCGTGCGGGAGACTTTTTCCGCTTCGCGGCAAGTCGTCGCGCCGTGCTCTCCGCATCAACCGCGTACGCAGCGAACCGCAAACGTCGGGCGCAGCCTCCTCACCTCCCTGCGCTTTGCGCGCGAACGTTCCCTGTTCGCGCGGCAAAGCCTGGAGGAGGCACGGCCCCGCAGCGTGTTCGAGCGCCCGGTCTACGGGACACCCTGCTTACTTCGAGGGCAACAAGCGCAACGCAAGGCTGCGATCTCGCGCACTTTGCGCACGGCTGGAGAAGCTTTGCTGGCCGGCTTTCGCTCCTCGTGTTTACCGTGCGTTAAAGTTGCGCGTCCGTGGCTCTCGCAGCTCTTGCGCGCCCGGTCGCAGAGAGGAGTACGCAACCTCGACCGCACTTTCCCTGCAGGCTTCCTTCCGACTCGAAGTCCTGCGGCGGTCTCAACGAGGTGCCACATCCTCAATGCAGTCGGTCGCCCCCGTTTCGGTTGGGCTCTGGCACGACGGTCGCCACCGTCTCGCCCTTGAGTGGCCGCTGTTGGCGCTCGCTGTGAGGTGTTCAGCGTGCTGTCCGTGTTGCCGACGCGGTCAAAACGAGTCGACGGCTCACGTTCCCTTGTGCGCCGAAGGCTCTCTTGATATGTGATCCGACCCTCAGACAGACGAAGCCAAGGGAAGACCCAAGGCCGCAATGTGCGTTCAAAGAATCAGTGCTCAGTGTGTCCTGCAATTCACACCAAGTCTCGCAGCTGGCTGCGTTCTTCATCGACCCGAGAACCGAGTGATCCACCGCTTAGAGTCGTGAAAAAGTGTTTGTTCAATTCCGTACAGTCAAAACCAAACGTTTCTGGCACTCGGCCAAACAGTGGCCAAGAAGGGCGCTTTTCAGCGCACGCTTGGACTCCAAAACTCTGCCGCGCCTTTTTCGGCTGCCGCAAATCGAGCAAACGGTGTGTTTCGGACGGCGTTTCGCTTTCGCTACTTGCGAGTGCTTTCGTGGTCCACCCCTCTATAAATACTCGGGAGGCGTCGAAGCCGGTTCTCCAAGCCGGACCCGTAGGTATCGTTGTGTGCTCGCTCTCATTGGCCCGCCTAACCAGAAAATGCCTGCGGTACACCCATTTGGATAAGAGTGCACGCAGATGCGGGCCTCGACGGCTACACATTTCCTCGGGCGGCCGCCTCCCGGCCTCCGTGGAGCGCGGGATGCACGGTCCCATCGACAAGCCTCTCCCGTTTTTACCGTGGCGTCGCGGTTCACCACGGCAGGCGGGTCGGTCTCCTCCGCATAAAAAGGGGGACCCCCGCTTTTTGTTCCACGAAATCGCACAAGCTTTTTTCGCATCCACGGTTTGCCACCGCACACCAAAATGCCGATCCGGCTGCCTACTTTAGCCAACAGGTGGAGCCAGGCGCGCCGTACTTGCGCGGCACTTCCCACGTCCACCGAAGTCGGTGCCAAGGACCACTTTCGGCGCCGGAGCCGCGTACGAGCCTACTCGAGGCGGAAGAACGAAGCCAGCAAGGGCCTGGCCGCAAGTGCGTTCAATTGTCGGGACGTCCAAGTCCCTCGTTCTTCCGTGCTTCCTCTTTCGGCAAGTCGTTGCGGCACCTTCCCAAAGCGCGCAGACCCGCTAATCGCGACGAGCGCGACGTGGCCGTGCCGCCTTTCCCTCGGCAGCAAGCAAAACGCCTGGCAACGTCGACGCTCCCCTAACCGCGATCTCGCACCGTGTTTCGTGTGGCGAATTCAAAAGCCGGCCGGCGCTGCTGCAACCATTACGGTCGGTACGCATACGCCGCGGAGGGCGGGACGGTCATCGGAGCGTGCGGTTCCTCCATCGAGTACTGCGCACCTCGGCCGTCGCATCGCCGTGCCATGACCGGCCGCGCGTCAACGCGAACCGGTGCCAGCGAGATCCCTCGCCTGCAAGAACCGACCGGCAGCCTCCGTCACCCGAGGACGCGGAGGCGCTTGCCGCGGACGGCGGGACGGTATGCACTGGTGCACAGCGGACCCGTCACATCGCCAGTTCCTTGACCGACCGCCGACGCTTGTGCCGTTCCTCTCGTACTTGGCAGTCGCCGCGCGATTGTCGGGTCTCGTTCTTGCACGCTCGAACGGTCGGGAGGGCACTCGGCTGGCGTTTCGGGAACGCGCAGCCTCGCCTTCTACCGACGTAACCACGACTCGCCGTTCGCGCTCCGCCGCTCCTGTTTACAGTACTAGGCGGTCCCGCAGCGGTCGGGTCGCGCATTTCGAGCGCTTCGAGCCACGGTGCAGTGGCGGGTCGAAAGCCGACCTATGAGTGCGTTGCGCCGTTTGTACCCGCGTCCGCCACCTGGCCGACCGTCCAAGGTCGCGGTGTTGGCGTCCGCTGGGCGCAACAATTTGTCACGGGGTGCCGCTCCACATTCAGGCAGCCCCGTGGGGAAAAGCCGACCCCGCGTCCAAACGGGGTCAGCGGCAGAAAGTGTCGGGCGCAGACGCAGCTGAGGCGCTCACCCTTCACAATCCGTTAATGATCCTTCCGCAGGTTCACCTACGGAAACCTTGTTACGACTTTTACTTCCTCTAAATGATCAAGTTTGGTCATCTTTCCAACAGACCGGCGCAACCGAAAGGCCGCGCCGGACATCGGTCCGAAGACCTCACTAAATCATTCAATCGGTAGTAGCGACGGGCGGTGTGTACAAAGGGCAGGGACGTAATCAACGCGAGCTTATGACTCGCGCTTACTGGGAATTCCTCGTTCAAGGGGAACAATTGCAAGCCCCTATCCCAATCACGAAAGAAGTTCCACGGGTTACCCAGTCTTTTCAGACAGGGATAAAGACACGCTGCTTCCTTCAGTGTAGCGCGCGTGCGGCCCCGGACATCTAAGGGCATCACAGACCTGTTATTGCTCTGTTTCGTGCGGCTAGGAGCCGCTTGTCCCTCTAAGAAGGTTGTAAGGTGCTGGGAACCCCGCACCTATTTAATAGGCTAGAGTCTCGTTCGTTATCGGAATTAACCAGACAAATCGCTCCACCAACTAAGAACGGCCATGCACCACCATCCACCGAATCAAGAAAGAGCTCTCAATCTGTCAATCCTCCCAGTGTCCGGGCCGGGTAAGTTTTCCCGTGTTGAGTCAAATTAAGCCGCAGGCTCCACTCCTGGTGGTGCCCTTCCGTCAATTCCTTTAAGTTTCAGCTTTGCAACCATACTTCCCCCGGAACCCAAATACTTTGGTTTCCCGGAAGCTGCCCGCCGAGTCATTTGAGTAACTCAGGCGGATCGCTGGTTGGCATCGTTTATGGTCAGAACTAGGGCGGTATCTGATCGCCTTCGAACCTCTGACTTTCGTTCTTGATCAATGAAAACATTCTTGGCAAATGCTTTCGCAGTAGTTCGTCTTGCGACGGTCCAAGAATTTCACCTCTAGCGCCGCAATACGAATGCCCCCGTCCGTCCCTCTTAATCATTACCTCGTATTCCAAAAACCAACAGAACAGAAACGAGGTCTTGTTCTATTATTCCATGCAAGTTTATTCAGGCGACTCGCCTGCGTTGAGCACTCTAATTTTTTCAAAGTAAAAGCACCGGCCATCTCGAGGCACACAATGAAGTGCACCAAGAAAGAACCGGCATGATGTTCAGTCCGAGCCGTCGCATCGGGTAGATGCACTACTCGTCTGGAACTGAGATCCAACTACGAGCTTTTTAACCGCAGCAGCTTTAGTATACGCTATTGGAGCTGGAATTACCGCGGCTGCTGGCACCAGACTTGCCCTCCAATTGATCCTCGTTAAAGGATTTAGAGTGTACTCATTTCAATTACGGGGCCTCAAAAGAGTCCCGTATTGTTATTTTTCGTCACTACCTCCCCGTGCCGGGAGTGGGTAATTTGCGCGCCTGCTGCCTTCCTTGGATGTGGTAGCCGTTTCTCAGGCTCCCTCTCCGGAATCGAACCCTGATTCTCCGTTACCCGTAACAACCATGGTAAGCAAGTAACCTACCATCGAAAGTTGATAAGGCAGACACTTGAAAGAAACGTCGCCGGCTCGTGGCCATGCGATCAGCACAAAGTTATCCAGAGTCACCACACAATACGGGCCGAAACCCGATCGATCTTGGTCTAATAAAAGCACCCGTTACCCAAAGGGCTCCAGGCTCACTGCATGTATTAGCTCTAGAATTGCCACAGTTATCCAAGTAGGAAGAAACGATCTAAGGAACCATAACTGATTTAATGAGCCATTCGCGGTTTCGCCTTATTTCGGCATGTACTTAGACATGCATGGCTTAATCTTTGAGACAAGCATATGATTACTGGCAGGATCAACCAGGTAATCGTTCGACTGCGCGTCCGTCCTCGCCTTCGGCGGGCCGGACGCAGTCTGTGTGCGGCGGAGGCCACCTTCAGGCGCCCCAACACGCTTATTTTGCACTCCGAGATGACGGCGTTCGAGCTCGCTACGGCACAACCTTCCCGAAAGACGAGTGGGAGCCGTGCGGCAAGAAGCACGTTCATGCTCGCTCTTTTTCGTTGCATCGACTCGGTCGCGCCGTGCGGGTTGCCCAAGCCCGCTGCACTGTCGGTGGACCGGCCGGAACTAGCAACGGAGCCGAGACTGCAAAGCCGCCAGACGACGGGTCACGCCCGCGTCTTCGGCGCTTTCGCATCTGAATCGCCCGAGGACGACACGGAACACACCTCGATATCGTGGTAAAACGGCACCGTCCGACAACCAGCCCCTAACGCATCAAGCGGATGAGGCTGCAGACGACTGCCGTGGATTCCCCTGGAGCAGACCCGAGGACACGCTTGACGAGGCCGAAGCCCGCCGCATATCAGACACCCGGTCGCTTTCGCGTACGCCGCTCACGAGAACCCCCACATAATAGCAGCGATAAGTACCCAGACCTCCTTGGGCACTAATACGAGCGTACTCGAGAAAATTTCACCGCGGGTGTGCCCCGAAACGTGTGGCACGTTGAGCGTGCCACAAGTCTACGTCGCTCTCAAACCCGCCGAGGTCGTAGAATTTGCGACCCTACTCACGAAATTCCCACCGAGGATACGGCCGCAAACGTACCGCACCTTGGGTAGGCCACGAGTTTGTGCAACACTACGCTGACGGCACAGCACCGAGGTCGTGCGCGCACGCACGGGAAAATTCCGCCGCGGTTTCTGCCGAAAACGTGAGGCACCACGACTCTCCGCAAGTTCGCGTCGACTGCGAAAGACCGAAGTCGTGAACGACGTGTCCGCTACTCGCCGCCGACACGCTGGACACCAAACGTACAACGACTCGACGGCGTCGTAGAGGCCCACGACGCGGTTTTCCTTAACGACGTCTCGGCGTGGCACCGACAGGTTAGAACGGCCGACCAACGTTCCCTGTCCGCCGTTCGGCTCAGTCGAAGGGCTCGGCGACTTCGGCAACGCTGCGAAGCCGCACGGTGACGCACGCCATGTCCCCATTTTTTTTTTTTTTTCTTTCTGCGTCTGCCGGGGTGCCCCTATAATAGCAGCGATAAGCACCCAGACCGCCGTGGGTCGCTCGCCCCGGCTGACGTGGTTTTTCGTACTCCTGCGGCGGTCGCCGTCAAGCACGTCCAAATACGCTACTTTCGTGGGCGCATTCACGCTCTTTCGCTTCGCCGGAGTGCCAGCACTCACTCTGCCAAAAACGGCGAACATCCGAGCGGCGGTTCCCACTTTTGCGTCGGCGTCGCAAACCCCGCCCCGGCAGACGAGGTTTGCCGTACTCGTGCGACGGTGGCCGGCGGGCACGTCGAAAGACGCCGATATCGTGCGCGAATTGGCGCACCTTGGCTTCACCGGAGTGCCGCCACTGACTCCTCCAAAAACGGCGAAGATCCGAGCGGCGCTTCCCACTTTCGCATCGGCGTCCCGAACTCCGCCCCGGCTGACGCGGTTTACCGTACTCGTGCGACGGTCGCCGGCGAGCACGTGGAAAGACGCCGATATCGTGCCCGAATCGGCTCCGTTCGGCTTCGCCGGAGTGCCAGCACTGGCTCGGCGAAAGACGACGAACATCCGAGCGACGGTTCTCACTATTGCGTACGCGTCGCAAACCCCGCCCCGGCAGACGCACTTTGCCGTACTCGTGCGACGGTCGCCGGCGAGCACGTAGAAAGACGCCGATATCGTGCCGGAATCGGCCCCGTTTGGCTTCGCCGGAGTGCCAGCACTCACTCGGCCACAAACGGCGAACATCCGAGCGGCGGTTCCCACTTAGCCGTCGGCGTCCCGAACTCCGCCCCGGCAGACGCGGTTGCCGAGCTCGTGCGACTAGCGACCGCGAAGCCGTCTCGCGACGCCGCTTTCGTGCGCGGCTCCCACTGCGACCTGGGTCACCCGAGGTCGACGAGCAAGAAAGAATGTCGAAAAAAAATTTTTTTTTTTTTTGCGTCTGCCGGGGTGCCCCTATAATAGCAGCGATAAGCACCCAGACCGCCATGGGTCGCTCGCCCCGGCTGACGTGGTTTTTCGTTTTCCTGCGGTGGTCGTCGTCAAGCACGTCCAAACACGCCACTTTCGTGGGCGCATTCGCGCTCTTTCGCTTCGCCGGAGTGCCAGCACTCACTCTGCCAAAAACGGCGAACATCCTAGTGGCGGTTCCCACTTTTGCGTCGGCGTCGCCAACCCCGCCCCGGCATACGCGGTTTGCCGTACTCGTGCGGCGGTGGCCGGCGGGCACGTCGAAAGACACCGATATCGTGCGCGAGTCGATGCTTCTTGGTCTCGCAGGAGGGCCGCCACTCACTCCTGCAAAAACGGCGAAGATCCGAGCGGCGCTTCCCACTTTTTCGTCGGCATCGCAAACCTCGCCCCGGCAGACGCGCTTTGCCGTACTCGTGCGACGGTCGCCGGCGAGCACGTCGAAATACGCCGATATCGTGCCCGAATCGGCCCCGTTTCGCTTCGCCGGAGTGCCAGCACTCACTCGGCCAAAAACGGCGAACATCCGAGCAGCGGTACCCACTTAGCCGTCGGCATCCCGAACTCCGCGCCGGCTGACGCGGTTGCCGAGCTCGTGCGACTAGCGACCGCGAACGCGTCTCGCGACGCCGCTTTCGTGCGCGGCTCCCATTGCGACCTGGGTTACCCGAGCTCGACCAGCAAAAAAGAAGGTCGAAAAAAAATTTTTTTTTTCTGCGTCTGCCGGGGTGCCCCTATAATAGCAGCGATAAGCACCCAGACCGCCGTGGGTCGCTCGCCCCGGCTGACGTGGTTTTTCGTACTCCTGCAGCGGTCGCCGTCAAGCACGTCCAAATACGCCACTTTCGTGGGCGCTTTCGCGCTCTTTCGCGTCGCCGGTGTGCCAGCACTCACTCTGCCAAAAACGGCGAACATCCTAGTGGCGGTTCCCACTTTTGCGTCGGCGTCGCCAACCCCGCCCCGGCATACGCGGTTTGCCGTACTCGTGCGGCGGTGGCCGGCGGGCACGTCGAAAGACACCGATATCGTGCGCGAGTCGATGCTTCTTGGTCTCGCAGGAGGGCCGCCACTCACTCCTGCAAAAACGGCGAAGATCCGAGCGGCGCTTCCCACTTTTTCGTCGGCATCGCAAACCTCGCCCCGGCAGACGCGCTTTGCCGTACTCGTGCGACGGTCGCCGGCGAGCACGTCGAAATACGCCGATATCGTGCCCGAATCGGCCCCGTTTCGCTTCGCCGGAGTGCCAGCACTCACTCGGCCAAAAACGGCGAACATCCGAGCAGCGGTACCCACTTAGCCGTCGGCATCCCGAACTCCGCGCCGGCTGACGCGGTTGCCGAGCTCGTGCGACTAGCGACCGCGAACGCGTCTCGCGACGCCGCTTTCGTGCGCGGCTCCCATTGCGACCTGGGTTACCCGAGCTCGACCAGCAAAAAAGAAGGTCGAAAAAAAATTTTTTTTTTCTGCGTCTGCCGGGGTGCCCCTATAATAGCAGCGATAAGCACCCAGACCGCCGTGGGTCGCTCGCCCCGGCTGACGTGGTTTTTCGTACTCCTGCAGCGGTCGCCGTCAAGCACGTCCAAATACGCCACTTTCGTGGGCGCTTTCGCGCTCTTTCGCGTCGCCGGTGTGCCAGCACTCACTCTGCCAAAAACGGCCAACATCCGAGCGGCGGTTCCCACTTTTGCGTCGGCGTCGTAAACCCCGCCCCGGCAGACGCGGTTTGCCCTACTCGTTCGACGGTCGCCGGCGAGCGCGTCGAAAGACGCCGATATCGTGCGCTAATTGGCGCTCCTTGGCTTCTCCGGAGTGCCGCCACTCACTCCTCCAAAAACGGCGAAGATCCGAGCGGCGTTCTCCACTTTCGCATCGGCGTCCCGAACTCCGCCCGGGCTGACGCGGTTTACCGTACTCGTGCGACGGTCGCCGCCGGGCACGTCGAAAGACGCCGATATCGTGCCGTAATCGGCCCCGTTTGGCTTCGCCCGAGTGCCAGCACTCACTCGGCCAAAAACGGCGAACATCCGAGCAGCGTTTCCCACTTTCGCATCGGCGTCCCGAAGCCCGCCCCGGCAGACGCGGTTTGCCCTACTCGAGCGACGGTCGCCGGCGATCACGTCGAAAGGCGCCGAATTCGTGCACGAATCGATGCTTCTTGGTCTCGCAGGAGGGCCGCCACTCACTCCTGCAAAAACGGCGAAGATCCGAGTTGCGCTTCCCACTTTTTCGTCGGCGTCCCGAACTACGCCCCGGCTGACGCGGTTTACCGTACTCGTGCGACGGTCGCCGGCGGGCACTTCAAAATACGCCGATTTCGTGGGCGCATTCACGCTGTTTCGCTTCCCCGGAGTGCCAACACTCACTCTGCCGAAAGCGGCGATCATCCGAGCGGCGGTTCCCACTTTTGCGTCGGCTTCGCAAACGGCGCCCCGGCAGACGCGCTCGTGCGACGTACTCGTGCGACGGTCGCCGGCGAGCACGTCGAAAGACGCCGATATCGTGCTCGAATCGACCCCGTTTCGCTTCGCCGGAGTGCTGCCAGTCACGGCGCAGAAAACGGCGAACAAGTGTTTTTTTTTTTTTTTCCTAGAATTTGTGTTATAGAAGGCACATTTGATATCGGACGATAATTTTCAACTTTATCACGCGCACCGATTTTCGTGTAGAGGTTTGCAAGTTTATGGGAATTTCTCCACTTGGAATAATGCGATTTAGTAGTACTACGAGAACTTCATGGATGTACTCAAGGGTACGGGGCAAGTCAGTTACGTCAACACCTGCAGATTTTTTACACTTCAAACTGAAAATTGTTGGTTGTGAGTCCTCGTGTGATATTAAAGGCCGATTCGCTAACACATAGAACAAAGAAAGAAAGGAAGAAAAAACGCCCGCGCTCGCTCAAGAAACCTGGGTTCGCAACAAGTGGCAACAACAAGCAACCGAGCGAGTGCGCCAAAACCCGTGGCGGCCGAACAAACGCGAAGTCCCAACCGCGTCAGCCGGGGCGGCACGGGACAGGAAAAATCACTTCAGCCGGGGCGGCGGGGCACCGAATAAACCTCGTCACCTCGTCGCAGGATAAAAGAGGAAACAAAAAGTCTAAACAGCGTCTGCTGGAGCGAATGCGTAATAAAACAACAACAACAACAAAAAAAAAACACCCGCGCTCAAGAAGTCTGCAATCCTCACAAAAGGCGACTGTGACCGAGCAGCGTCAGCCGGGGCCGTGCGGAAACGGAAAAACCGCGACTACCGGGGCGTCGAGGCACCGAAAAATCCACTTCAGCCGCGGCGAAAAAAAAAAACAAAAAGAAAGACGGAGGGGGGGGGGGGAACCACGTCTGCCGGGGCGAAGGAAAAAAAAAACGCGTCTGCCGGGGCGAGCCCGGGTGCGGCACCACCGGGAAAACTGTGGCAAACAGACATGGCGATCGAGTGAGTGGGCCGCCAGCCAGGCTCAGCCAAAAAGTGCAAAGTCCGAACTGCGTCAGCCGGGGCGGCAAAAACCGCGTCAGCCGGGGCGGCGCAAAAAACCGCGTCTGCCGGGGCGGCACGAAACCGCGTCAGCCGGGGCGGGGCGAAAACTGCGTCAGCCGGGGCGAAAAGAAAAAAAAAAACGCGTCTGCCGGGGCAAGCCCGGGTGCGGCACCACCGGGAAAACTGTGGCAAACAGACATGGCGATCGAGTGAGTGGGCCGCCAGCCAGGCACAGCCGAAAAGTGCAAAGTCCGAACCGTGTCAGCCGGGGCGACGCAAAAACCGCGTCAGCCGGGGCGGCGCGAAAACCGCGTCAGCCGGGGCGGCACGAAACCGCGTCAGCCGGGGCGGCGCGAAAACTGCGTCAGCCGGGGCGGCGCGAAAACCTCGTCAGCCGGGGCGAGCGAAAAGGGGGGGGGGGGAACCACGTCTGCCGGGGCGAAAGAAAAAAAAAACGCGTCTGCCGGGGCGAGCCCGGGTGCGGCACCACCGGGAAGACTGTGGCAAACAGACATGGCGATCGAGTGAGTGGGCCGCCAGCCAGGCTCAGCCCAAAAAGTGCCAAGTCCGAACTGCGTCAGCCGGGGCGGCAAAAACCGCGTCAGCCGGGGCGGCGCGAAAACCGCGTCTGCCGGGGCGGCGCGAAAACTGCGTCAGCCGGGGCGAGCCCGGGTGCGGCACCACCGGGAAAACTGTGGCTAACAGACATGGCGATCGAGTGAGTGGGCCACCAGCCAGGCTCAGCCAAAAAGTGCCAAGTCCGAACTGCGTCAGCCGGGGCGGCAAAAACCGCGTCAGCCGGGGCGGCGCAAAAAAACCGCGTCTGCCGGGGCGGCACGAAACCGCGTCAGCCGGGGCGGCGCGAAAACTGCGTCAGCCGGGGCGAAAGAAAAAAAAAAACGCGTCTGCCGGGGCGAGCCCGGGTGCGGCACCACCGGGAAAACTGTGGCAAACAGACATGGCGATCGAGTGAGTGGGCCGCCAGCCAGGCACAGCCGAAAAGTGCTAAGTCCGAACTGCGTCTGCCGGGGCGGCACGAAACCGCGTCAGCCGGGGCGGCGCGAAAACCGCGTCTGCCGGGGCGGCACGAAACCGCGTCAGCCGGGGCGGCGCGAAAACTGCGTCAGCCGGGGCGAGCCCGGGTGCGGCACCACCGGGAAAACTGTGGCAAACAGACATGGCGATCGAGTGAGTGGGCCGCCAGCCAGGCACAGCCGAAAAGTGCTAAGTCCGAACTGCGTCTGCCGGGGCGGCACGAAACCGCGTCAGCCGGGGCGGCGCGAAAACCGCGTCTGCCGGGGCGGCACGAAACCGCGTCAGCCGGGGCGGCGCGAAAACTGCGTCAGCCGGGGCGAGCCCGGGTGCGGCACCACCGGGAAAACTGTGGCAAACAGACATGGCGATCGAGTGAGTGGGCCGCCAGCCAGGCACAGCCGAAAAGTGCTAAGTCCGAACTGCGTCAGCCGGGGCGGCAAAAACCGCGTCAGCCGGGGCGGCGCAAAAAACCGCGTCTGCCGGGGCGGCACGAAACCGCGTCAGCCGGGGCGGCGCGAAAACTGCGTCAGCCGGGGCGAAAGAAAAAAAAAAAAACGCGTCTGCCGGGGCGAGCCCGGGTGCGGCACCACCGGGAAAACTGTGGCAAACAGACATGGCGATCGAGTGAGTGGGCCGCCAGCCAGGCACAGCCGAAAAGTGCTAAGTCCGAACTGCGTCTGCCGGGGCGGCACGAAACCGCGTCAGCCGGGGCGGCGCGAAAACCGCGTCTGCCGGGGCGGCACGAAACCGCGTCAGCCGGGGCGGCGCGAAAACTGCGTCAGCCGGGGCGAGCCCGGGTGCGGCACCACCGGGAAAACTGTGGCAAACAGACATGGCGATCGAGTGAGTGGGCCGCCAGCCAGGCACAGCCGAAAAGTGCTAAGTCCGAACTGCGTCTGCCGGGGCGGCACGAAACCGCGTCAGCCGGGGCGGCGCGAAAACCGCGTCTGCCGGGGCGGCGCGAAAACTGCGTCAGCCGGGGCGAGCCCGGGTGCGGCACCACCGGGAAAACTGTGGCAAACAGACATGGCGATCGAGTGAGTGGGCCGCCAGCCAGGCACAGCCGAAAAGTGCAAAGTCCGAACCGTGTCAGCCGGGGCGACGCAAAAACCGCGTCAGCCGGGGCGGCGCGAAAACCGCGTCAGCCGGGGCGGCACGAAACCGCGTCAGCCGGGGCGGCGCGAAAACTGCGTCAGCCGGGGCGGCGCGAAAACCTCGTCAGCCGGGGCGAGCGAAAAGGGGGGGGGGGGGAACCACGTCTGCCGGGGCGAAAGAAAAAAAAAACGCGTCTGCCGGGGCGAGCCCGGGTGCGGCACCACCGGGAAGACTGTGGCAAACAGACATGGCGATCGAGTGAGTGGGCCGCCAGCCAGGCTCAGCCCAAAAAGTGCCAAGTCCGAACTGCGTCAGCCGGGGCGGCAAAAACCGCGTCAGCCGGGGCGGCGCGAAAACCGCGTCTGCCGGGGCGGCGCGAAAACTGCGTCAGCCGGGGCGAGCCCGGGTGCGGCACCACCGGGAAAACTGTGGCTAACAGACATGGCGATCGAGTGAGTGGGCCACCAGCCAGGCTCAGCCAAAAAGTGCCAAGTCCGAACTGCGTCAGCCGGGGCGGCAAAAACCGCGTCAGCCGGGGCGGCGCAAAAAAACCGCGTCTGCCGGGGCGGCACGAAACCGCGTCAGCCGGGGCGGCGCGAAAACTGCGTCAGCCGGGGCGAAAGAAAAAAAAAAACGCGTCTGCCGGGGCGAGCCCGGGTGCGGCACCACCGGGAAAACTGTGGCAAACAGACATGGCGATCGAGTGAGTGGGCCGCCAGCCAGGCACAGCCGAAAAGTGCTAAGTCCGAACTGCGTCTGCCGGGGCGGCACGAAACCGCGTCAGCCGGGGCGGCGCGAAAACCGCGTCTGCCGGGGCGGCACGAAACCGCGTCAGCCGGGGCGGCGCGAAAACTGCGTCAGCCGGGGCGAGCCCGGGTGCGGCACCACCGGGAAAACTGTGGCAAACAGACATGGCGATCGAGTGAGTGGGCCGCCAGCCAGGCACAGCCGAAAAGTGCTAAGTCCGAACTGCGTCTGCCGGGGCGGCACGAAACCGCGTCAGCCGGGGCGGCGCGAAAACCGCGTCTGCCGGGGCGGCACGAAACCGCGTCAGCCGGGGCGGCGCGAAAACTGCGTCAGCCGGGGCGAGCCCGGGTGCGGCACCACCGGGAAAACTGTGGCAAACAGACATGGCGATCGAGTGAGTGGGCCGCCAGCCAGGCACAGCCGAAAAGTGCTAAGTCCGAACTGCGTCAGCCGGGGCGGCAAAAACCGCGTCAGCCGGGGCGGCGCAAAAAACCGCGTCTGCCGGGGCGGCACGAAACCGCGTCAGCCGGGGCGGCGCGAAAACTGCGTCAGCCGGGGCGAAAGAAAAAAAAAAACGCGTCTGCCGGGGCGAGCCCGGGTGCGGCACCACCGGGAAAACTGTGGCAAACAGACATGGCGATCGAGTGAGTGGGCCGCCAGCCAGGCACAGCCGAAAAGTGCTAAGTCCGAACTGCGTCTGCCGGGGCGGCACGAAACCGCGTCAGCCGGGGCGGCGCGAAAACCGCGTCTGCCGGGGCGGCACGAAACCGCGTCAGCCGGGGCGGCGCGAAAACTGCGTCAGCCGGGGCGAGCCCGGGTGCGGCACCACCGGGAAAACTGTGGCAAACAGACATGGCGATTGAGTGAGTGGGCCGCCAGCCAGGCACAGCCGAAAAGTGCTAAGTCCGAACTGCGTCTGCCGGGGCGGCACGAAACCGCGTCAGCCGGGGCGGCGCGAAAACCGCGTCTGCCGGGGCGGCACGAAACCGCGTCAGCCGGGGCGGCGCGAAAACTGCGTCAGCCGGGGCGAGCCCGGGTGCGGCACCACCGGGAAAACTGTGGCAAACAGACATGGCGATCGAGTGAGTGGGCCGCCAGCCAGGCACAGCCGAAAAGTGCTAAGTCCGAACTGCGTCTGCCGGGGCGGCACGAAACCGCGTCAGCCGGGGCGGCGCGAAAACCGCGTCTGCCGGGGCGGCACGAAACCGCGTCAGCCGGGGCGGCGCGAAAACTGCGTCAGCCGGGGCGAAAGAAAAAAAAAAACGCGTCTGCCGGGGCGAGCCCGGGTGCGGCACCACCGGGAAAACTGTGGCAAACAGACATGGCGATCGAGTGAGTGGGCCGCCAGCCAGGCACAGCCGAAAAGTGCTAAGTCCGAACTGCGTCTGCCGGGGCGGCACGAAACCGCGTCAGCCGGGGCGGCGCGAAAACCGCGTCTGCCGGGGCGGCACGAAACCGCGTCAGCCGGGGCGGCGCGAAAACTGCGTCAGCCGGGGCGAGCCCGGGTGCGGCACCACCGGGAAAACTGTGGCAAACAGACATGGCGATTGAGTGAGTGGGCCGCCAGCCAGGCACAGCCGAAAAGTGCTAAGTCCGAACTGCGTCTGCCGGGGCGGCACGAAACCGCGTCAGCCGGGGCGGCGCGAAAACCGCGTCTGCCGGGGCGGCACGAAACCGCGTCAGCCGGGGCGGCGCGAAAACTGCGTCAGCCGGGGCGAGCCCGGGTGCGGCACCACCGGGAAAACTGTGGCAAACAGACATGGCGATCGAGTGAGTGGGCCGCCAGCCAGGCACAGCCGAAAAGTGCTAAGTCCGAACTGCGTCTGCCGGGGCGGCACGAAACCGCGTCAGCCGGGGCGGCGCGAAAACCGCGTCTGCCGGGGCGGCACGAAACCGCGTCAGCCGGGGCGGCGCGAAAACTGCGTCAGCCGGGGCGAGCCCGGGTGCGGCACCACCGGGAAAACTGTGGCAAACAGACATGGCGATCGAGTGAGTGGGCCGCCAGCCAGGCACAGCCGAAAAGTGCAAAGTCCGAACCGTGTCAGCCGGGGCGACGCAAAAACCGCGTCAGCCGGGGCGGCGCGAAAACCGCGTCTGCCGGGGCGGCACGAAACCGCGTCAGCCGGGGCGGCGCGAAAACTGCGTCAGCCGGGGCGAGCCCGGGTGCGGCACCACCGGGAAAACTGTGGCAAACAGACATGGCGATCGAGTGAGTGGGCCGCCAGCCAGGCACAGCCGAAAAGTGCTAAGTCCGAACTGCGTCAGCCGGGGCGGCAAAAACCGCGTCAGCCGGGGCGGCGCAAAAACCGCGTCTGCCGGGGCGAAATAAAAAAAAAAAACAAAGAAAAAAGCCCGCGCTTAATCAAAAGAAAACAAAGAAAAAAGCTTGCGCTTAATCAAAAGAAAACAAACAAAAAAAGTTCGCGCTTAAGCCTGGCGGTGGAACCACCGGGGCAAACAGACCTGGCGATCGAGTGAGTGGGCCGCCAGCCGGGGTGAGCCAAAAAGTGCAAAGTCCGAACCGCGTCAGCCGGGGCGACGCAAAAACCGCGTCAGCCGGGGCGGCGCGAAAACCGCGTCAGCCGGGGCGGCGCGAAAACCGCGTCAGCCGGGGCGGCGCGAAAACTGCGTCAGCCGGGGCGAGCCCGGGTGCGGCACCACCGGGAAAACTGTGGCAAACAGACATGGCGATCGAGTGAGTGGGCCGCCAGCCAGGCACAGCCGAAAAGTGCTAAGTCCGAACTGCGTCAGCCGGGGCGGCAAAAACCGCGTCAGCCGGGGCGGCGCAAAAAACCGCGTCTGCCGGGGCGGCACGAAACCGCGTCAGCCGGGGCGGCGCGAAAACTGCGTCAGCCGGGGCGAAAGAAAAAAAAAAAACGCGTCTGCCGGGGCGAGCCCGGGTGCGGCACCACCGGGAAAACTGTGGCAAACAGACATGGCGATCGAGTGAGTGGGCCGCCAGCCAGGCACAGCCGAAAAGTGCTAAGTCCGAACTGCGTCTGCCGGGGCGGCACGAAACCGCGTCAGCCGGGGCGGCGCGAAAACCGCGTCTGCCGGGGCGGCACGAAACCGCGTCAGCCGGGGCGGCGCGAAAACTGCGTCAGCCGGGGCGAGCCCGGGTGCGGCACCACCGGGAAAACTGTGGCAAACAGACATGGCGATCGAGTGAGTGGGCCGCCAGCCAGGCACAGCCGAAAAGTGCTAAGTCCGAACTGCGTCTGCCGGGGCGGCACGAAACCGCGTCAGCCGGGGCGGCGCGAAAACCGCGTCTGCCGGGGCGGCGCGAAAACTGCGTCAGCCGGGGCGAGCCCGGGTGCGGCACCACCGGGAAAACTGTGGCAAACAGACATGGCGATCGAGTGAGTGGGCCGCCAGCCAGGCACAGCCGAAAAGTGCAAAGTCCGAACCGTGTCAGCCGGGGCGACGCAAAAACCGCGTCAGCCGGGGCGGCGCGAAAACCGCGTCAGCCGGGGCGGCACGAAACCGCGTCAGCCGGGGCGGCGCGAAAACTGCGTCAGCCGGGGCGGCGCGAAAACCTCGTCAGCCGGGGCGAGCGAAAAGGGGGGGGGGGGAACCACGTCTGCCGGGGCGAAAGAAAAAAAAAACGCGTCTGCCGGGGCGAGCCCGGGTGCGGCACCACCGGGAAGACTGTGGCAAACAGACATGGCGATCGAGTGAGTGGGCCGCCAGCCAGGCTCAGCCCAAAAAGTGCCAAGTCCGAACTGCGTCAGCCGGGGCGGCAAAAACCGCGTCAGCCGGGGCGGCGCGAAAACCGCGTCTGCCGGGGCGGCGCGAAAACTGCGTCAGCCGGGGCGAGCCCGGGTGCGGCACCACCGGGAAAACTGTGGCTAACAGACATGGCGATCGAGTGAGTGGGCCACCAGCCAGGCTCAGCCAAAAAGTGCCAAGTCCGAACTGCGTCAGCCGGGGCGGCAAAAACCGCGTCAGCCGGGGCGGCGCAAAAAAACCGCGTCTGCCGGGGCGGCACGAAACCGCGTCAGCCGGGGCGGCGCGAAAACTGCGTCAGCCGGGGCGAAAGAAAAAAAAAAACGCGTCTGCCGGGGCGAGCCCGGGTGCGGCACCACCGGGAAAACTGTGGCAAACAGACATGGCGATCGAGTGAGTGGGCCGCCAGCCAGGCACAGCCGAAAAGTGCTAAGTCCGAACTGCGTCTGCCGGGGCGGCACGAAACCGCGTCAGCCGGGGCGGCGCGAAAACCGCGTCTGCCGGGGCGGCACGAAACCGCGTCAGCCGGGGCGGCGCGAAAACTGCGTCAGCCGGGGCGAGCCCGGGTGCGGCACCACCGGGAAAACTGTGGCAAACAGACATGGCGATCGAGTGAGTGGGCCGCCAGCCAGGCACAGCCGAAAAGTGCTAAGTCCGAACTGCGTCTGCCGGGGCGGCACGAAACCGCGTCAGCCGGGGCGGCGCGAAAACCGCGTCTGCCGGGGCGGCACGAAACCGCGTCAGCCGGGGCGGCGCGAAAACTGCGTCAGCCGGGGCGAGCCCGGGTGCGGCACCACCGGGAAAACTGTGGCAAACAGACATGGCGATCGAGTGAGTGGGCCGCCAGCCAGGCACAGCCGAAAAGTGCTAAGTCCGAACTGCGTCAGCCGGGGCGGCAAAAACCGCGTCAGCCGGGGCGGCGCAAAAAACCGCGTCTGCCGGGGCGGCACGAAACCGCGTCAGCCGGGGCGGCGCGAAAACTGCGTCAGCCGGGGCGAAAGAAAAAAAAAAACGCGTCTGCCGGGGCGAGCCCGGGTGCGGCACCACCGGGAAAACTGTGGCAAACAGACATGGCGATCGAGTGAGTGGGCCGCCAGCCAGGCACAGCCGAAAAGTGCTAAGTCCGAACTGCGTCTGCCGGGGCGGCACGAAACCGCGTCAGCCGGGGCGGCGCGAAAACCGCGTCTGCCGGGGCGGCACGAAACCGCGTCAGCCGGGGCGGCGCGAAAACTGCGTCAGCCGGGGCGAGCCCGGGTGCGGCACCACCGGGAAAACTGTGGCAAACAGACATGGCGATTGAGTGAGTGGGCCGCCAGCCAGGCACAGCCGAAAAGTGCTAAGTCCGAACTGCGTCTGCCGGGGCGGCACGAAACCGCGTCAGCCGGGGCGGCGCGAAAACCGCGTCTGCCGGGGCGGCACGAAACCGCGTCAGCCGGGGCGGCGCGAAAACTGCGTCAGCCGGGGCGAGCCCGGGTGCGGCACCACCGGGAAAACTGTGGCAAACAGACATGGCGATCGAGTGAGTGGGCCGCCAGCCAGGCACAGCCGAAAAGTGCTAAGTCCGAACTGCGTCTGCCGGGGCGGCACGAAACCGCGTCAGCCGGGGCGGCGCGAAAACCGCGTCTGCCGGGGCGGCACGAAACCGCGTCAGCCGGGGCGGCGCGAAAACTGCGTCAGCCGGGGCGAAAGAAAAAAAAAAACGCGTCTGCCGGGGCGAGCCCGGGTGCGGCACCACCGGGAAAACTGTGGCAAACAGACATGGCGATCGAGTGAGTGGGCCGCCAGCCAGGCACAGCCGAAAAGTGCTAAGTCCGAACTGCGTCTGCCGGGGCGGCACGAAACCGCGTCAGCCGGGGCGGCGCGAAAACCGCGTCTGCCGGGGCGGCACGAAACCGCGTCAGCCGGGGCGGCGCGAAAACTGCGTCAGCCGGGGCGAGCCCGGGTGCGGCACCACCGGGAAAACTGTGGCAAACAGACATGGCGATTGAGTGAGTGGGCCGCCAGCCAGGCACAGCCGAAAAGTGCTAAGTCCGAACTGCGTCTGCCGGGGCGGCACGAAACCGCGTCAGCCGGGGCGGCGCGAAAACCGCGTCTGCCGGGGCGGCACGAAACCGCGTCAGCCGGGGCGGCGCGAAAACTGCGTCAGCCGGGGCGAGCCCGGGTGCGGCACCACCGGGAAAACTGTGGCAAACAGACATGGCGATCGAGTGAGTGGGCCGCCAGCCAGGCACAGCCGAAAAGTGCTAAGTCCGAACTGCGTCTGCCGGGGCGGCACGAAACCGCGTCAGCCGGGGCGGCGCGAAAACCGCGTCTGCCGGGGCGGCACGAAACCGCGTCAGCCGGGGCGGCGCGAAAACTGCGTCAGCCGGGGCGAGCCCGGGTGCGGCACCACCGGGAAAACTGTGGCAAACAGACATGGCGATCGAGTGAGTGGGCCGCCAGCCAGGCACAGCCGAAAAGTGCAAAGTCCGAACCGTGTCAGCCGGGGCGACGCAAAAACCGCGTCAGCCGGGGCGGCGCGAAAACCGCGTCTGCCGGGGCGGCACGAAACCGCGTCAGCCGGGGCGGCGCGAAAACTGCGTCAGCCGGGGCGAGCCCGGGTGCGGCACCACCGGGAAAACTGTGGCAAACAGACATGGCGATCGAGTGAGTGGGCCGCCAGCCAGGCACAGCCGAAAAGTGCTAAGTCCGAACTGCGTCAGCCGGGGCGGCAAAAACCGCGTCAGCCGGGGCGGCGCAAAAACCGCGTCTGCCGGGGCGAAATAAAAAAAAAAAACAAAGAAAAAAGCCCGCGCTTAATCAAAAGAAAACAAAGAAAAAAGCTTGCGCTTAATCAAAAGAAAACAAACAAAAAAAGTTCGCGCTTAAGCCTGGCGGTGGAACCACCGGGGCAAACAGACCTGGCGATCGAGTGAGTGGGCCGCCAGCCGGGGTGAGCCAAAAAGTGCAAAGTCCGAACCGCGTCAGCCGGGGCGACGCAAAAACCGCGTCAGCCGGGGCGGCGCGAAAACCGCGTCAGCCGGGGCGGCGCGAAAACCGCGTCAGCCGGGGCGGCGCAAAAACCGCGTCAGCCGGGGCGGCGCAAAAACTGCGTCAGCCGGGGCGGCACGGAAAAACGAAAACCGCGTCAGCCGGGGCGACATCAAAATGAGGAAAAAAAAAAAAAAACTGCCTTAGGACACCTGCGTACACTTTCATGCGTTTGGGCATATCTCTCTGTAACACGCGCGCCCCTCGTTACGCGCGGCACTCTGTTTTCTCCGACACCCATATTTCGGCGGCATGTGGCACGCGCGCCCGTCCCTACGCACGGCACACCGCAGTGCTTTCTCGATATTTTTCTTTTCCTCCAACACCGTCATCTATAGGCTTTTAGTGACCTGTTGCTCGTGGCACAAGTTCGCTTGCTCTGACA
>NW_027464880.1:80000-82500 GCF_043290135.1 Rhipicephalus microplus
GTCCGCAAAGGCTTGGATGTGTACTCCTTCTTGAAGCTGAGTTTCTAATAGGTCGCCTATTGTTATATTCCAACAGAGTGGGCTTAAAGGTGACCCCTGTGGGGAACCTGAAGTTAGTGTTTTCTTAATTTTTACTCCATCTGTTTCATAGATTATTTTCCTGTTCCGTAGAATATTGTCCGCTAGTTTTATTAGGTTGTTGGGACACTTATATTCTTCTAATTTCTGAATAACTACTTCGGGTTTTATAGAATTGAATGCGTTTTTAATATCTAGTGCTATTAGCATGCTGTTTAGCTTATCAATTTTCGCTTGGTTTATTCGTTTGATTATTTCTTCCAATGCCGTGGTTGTTGATGTCCCATGGGTAAATCCAAATTGTTTTTTGTTAAAATGGTGATTTTTAAACAAGAAATAATAGATTCTATCTTTTATGAGCTTTTCTAATATTTTTCCCAAAATCGAGTTAATAGCTATTGGGCGATATTTGTTTTCCTCGGATTTGTCCTCTCCGTTCCCTTTTGGAATCAATATAATTTTAGATTCTTTCCATCTTTGAGGAAAATGTCCGTGCTTTAAGCATGCATTAAAAAGATTGACAAAGAAAGTCTTATGCCTTTCATACATCACTTGTATGAGGTTAGTTTTTAGGTTGTCTGGTCCGGGGGTTACATCTTTCCTCAGATTTTTTACTATCTGCGTTACTTCAATCTCTGTAAATGGGAGGTCATCACTGGGTAAATTTCTTTCTCTCATTTCTGCTCCCGATGTCCAATTTCCTCCCTGTTTGTTATTGTTTATTGTGTCGTTGCTTGATTGTATTTGACTGTGTCCTGGCTCGTCATTTTCCATGCAGTTAGGGTATAAATTTCCTAGAATGTGTTCTATTGTTTCCTGAAGAGTCTTTGTGACTTCTCCATTTTCTTTTGTGATGCTTCTAAACATAACCTTGGTTTTCATCTTATTTCGTGCAATTTTATACGGTAGGATGAATGGATTTTTCGTAGCCTTAGTACATAGAGTTTTCCAACTGTTGTTTTTAGCCTGTTCTATCATGTTGTTATACGTGTCATGTTCTTTATAGTATTCCTTTTTGTATTGTTCTCTGATATCCCCTTTCGCCTTTTGATACCTCCTTCGTAGTGCTCTGACTCTCTTCCTTTCAATTTCTAGGTCTCTTGACCACCAAGTATTCGGTTTTTGTTTAGAAGGTTTTTTCTTTTTACTGAATTCCTTCTTAAGTTTCTCGATTTTCTCGTGTAGCGTATTCACTATTTCTTCAATACTTTCCTTCGTGTTTATTTTCCCCTGGACTTCCTCAAACCAGGGATCAATTTGCAACTTTTCCATGACTTTTGTTTGCCCTTTTAACGTTAGGCCATATTCCTCTGGAAGTTCTTCATTTTTAATAACAACTTTAATGTATCTGTGATCGCTGTGATTATAGGTTTTAAGTACTTCCCAGCTTTTAATATCCTGGTTTAGGTTTGCGTCACATATGGTGAGGTCAATCCAACCCCTCGCCCTACTTGTTTTAAATGTCGGAGGTGATTCTTTGGCATTTAATAATGTCAGGTTGTGTAATACTGTGAATTCTAATACTTTTTCACCTTTCTCATCCGTCTCCGTGCTTCCCCAAATTTGATGTTTTGAGTTGAAGTCACCCATTATTATCGTGTTAATGTCTATAAATTTCTGTAAAATGTTTCCTATTGCTGACATTGCCAGCTCGACGTTTTCATTCGGAGGACAGTAGCAGTTGATAATTACCAATTCTCTTTCACCTTTATTTATCTTGACTGCTATTAGTTTTTGTTCTATAATAATTGGGAAAGCGGTTATATTTTCTTTGTGTATTATGATGGCTGTCTTCGGGTCTTTGTTGTTGGCTATAACTTTATGCTTTAGCGGAAACCCTATGATTTTGTTGTTGAGCGAATATGGTTCTTGGAGTACAGATATGTCGAATTCTTCTTCTTGTTGAAAATTGTTTAGTGACTGATTTGCCTTAAATGCCCTGCCTAAATTTACCTGTATTATTTGTATTTCAGTGCTATTCGCCATTGTGCCTGTGTGTTGGGTACTCTTAGTTTAGTCTAGCTAGAATTTTGCCTTTCTCGGCCTGTACCTTTGTTATGTATACCGGGCATTCCCTGGACATCATAGAATGATCTGTCTCCGTGCGACCCTCAGTCTCGCAGATGTTGCAGTGCGATTCTGCTTCACATTCTCTTTGGTAGTGACCTCGTTGGCCACAGTTAATGCAGCGCTGGGGGCCATCGCAATCGGGAGCAATGTGGCCGTGCATGGCGCATCTTGTGCATCTGGGCCAAAAGATGTCGTCAAAGATCGGGCATCGTGACCAGCCGATGTTCAGTGCAGTTCGGCTTCCGATTGCTTTGTTTGCACTTCGATTTAGGGCAAGAATCACTGTCTTGCCTCTCTTGCCCGGCCATGTCTTCTTTATTGTTATGTCTTCTGGCGAGCACACCAAACGGTT
>NW_027464880.1:87500-102500 GCF_043290135.1 Rhipicephalus microplus
TCGGTCCCGTTTCGCTCGCAGCTACTCGGGGAATCCCTGTTGGTTTCTTTTCCTCCGCTTAGTGATATGCTTAAATTCAGCGGGTTGTCTCGCCTGATCTGAGGTCGACAGCGGATACATTCGCTTCCATCAACTTCCTGCACGACCGCGTGCGCTCGCCCTACCAAGTGCGCCCGCAACCCTGTACAGGGCCACTTCTTCACAAGGCTGGCAATCGGCTTCCCCGCTGCACGCGTGCGGCGCACAACCGGTGTGACGTGGAAGTGACGGGACACGTTCGTAAACCCATCGCGAACCGAGTACGACGCCCTACCAAGTGCGCCCGCAACCCTGTACAGGGTCACATCTTCACAAGGCTGGCAAGCGGCATTCCGCTGCGCGCGTGCGTCGTCCGAGCAGTTGCGTGATAAACGACCGTGTCGAAAGCCCAAACACCGCCGAGGCCAGTCGCCGCCGCCGCAAGGGCAGCCACGCAGCCTGGCGAGAGGCATCGTCTCGTGTAGCGTCGCCCCCGCCCCAACTGGAGTGGCCCAGTTTTTTGAACGGGACGGGAACTGCGAAGCACTTAGACCGACGGCGGACTACGACGAGAACGCCTTAAGCTTCGCCAACGTTTCGCCAACTCGTGCGGGAGACTTTTTCCGCTTCGCGGCAAGTCGTCGCGCCGTGCTCTCCGCATCAACCGCGTACGCAGCGAACCGCAAACGTCGGGCGCAGCCTCCTCACCTCCCTGCGCTTTGCGCGCGAACGTTCCCTGTTCGCGCGGCAAAGCCTGGAGGAGGCACGGCCCCGCAGCGTGTTCGAGCGCCCGGTCTACGGGACACCCTGCTTACTTCGAGGGCAACAAGCGCAACGCAAGGCTGCGATCTCGCGCACTTTGCGCACGGCTGGAGAAGCTTTGCTGGCCGGCTTTCGCTCCTCGTGTTTACCGTGCGTTAAAGTTGCGCGTCCGTGGCTCTCGCAGCTCTTGCGCGCCCGGTCGCAGAGAGGAGTACGCAACCTCGACCGCACTTTCCCTGCAGGCTTCCTTCCGACTCGAAGTCCTGCGGCGGTCTCAACGAGGTGCCACATCCTCAATGCAGTCGGTCGCCCCCGTTTCGGTTGGGCTCTGGCACGACGGTCGCCACCGTCTCGCCCTTGAGTGGCCGCTGTTGGCGCTCGCTGTGAGGTGTTCAGCGTGCTGTCCGTGTTGCCGACGCGGTCAAAACGAGTCGACGGCTCACGTTCCCTTGTGCGCCGAAGGCTCTCTTGATATGTGATCCGACCCTCAGACAGACGAAGCCAAGGGAAGACCCAAGGCCGCAATGTGCGTTCAAAGAATCAGTGCTCAGTGTGTCCTGCAATTCACACCAAGTCTCGCAGCTGGCTGCGTTCTTCATCGACCCGAGAACCGAGTGATCCACCGCTTAGAGTCGTGAAAAAGTGTTTGTTCAATTCCGTACAGTCAAAACCAAACGTTTCTGGCACTCGGCCAAACAGTGGCCAAGAAGGGCGCTTTTCAGCGCACGCTTGGACTCCAAAACTCTGCCGCGCCTTTTTCGGCTGCCGCAAATCGAGCAAACGGTGTGTTTCGGACGGCGTTTCGCTTTCGCTACTTGCGAGTGCTTTCGTGGTCCACCCCTCTATAAATACTCGGGAGGCGTCGAAGCCGGTTCTCCAAGCCGGACCCGTAGGTATCGTTGTGTGCTCGCTCTCATTGGCCCGCCTAACCAGAAAATGCCTGCGGTACACCCATTTGGATAAGAGTGCACGCAGATGCGGGCCTCGACGGCTACACATTTCCTCGGGC
Organism: Rhipicephalus microplus; assembly: GCF_043290135.1. Taxonomy (NCBI): domain Eukaryota; kingdom Metazoa; phylum Arthropoda; class Arachnida; order Ixodida; family Ixodidae; genus Rhipicephalus; species Rhipicephalus microplus. The sequence continues at coordinate 89,290 of NW_027464880.1, forward strand.
GGCCGCCTCCCGGCCTCCGTGGAGCGCGGGATGCACGGTCCCATCGACAAGCCTCTCCCGTTTTTACCGTGGCGTCGCGGTTCACCACGGCAGGCGGGTCGGTCTCCTCCGCATAAAAAGGGGGACCCCCGCTTTTTGTTCCACGAAATCGCACAAGCTTTTTTCGCATCCACGGTTTGCCACCGCACACCAAAATGCCGATCCGGCTGCCTACTTTAGCCAACAGGTGGAGCCAGGCGCGCCGTACTTGCGCGGCACTTCCCACGTCCACCGAAGTCGGTGCCAAGGACCACTTTCGGCGCCGGAGCCGCGTACGAGCCTACTCGAGGCGGAAGAACGAAGCCAGCAAGGGCCTGGCCGCAAGTGCGTTCAATTGTCGGGACGTCCAAGTCCCTCGTTCTTCCGTGCTTCCTCTTTCGGCAAGTCGTTGCGGCACCTTCCCAAAGCGCGCAGACCCGCTAATCGCGACGAGCGCGACGTGGCCGTGCCGCCTTTCCCTCGGCAGCAAGCAAAACGCCTGGCAACGTCGACGCTCCCCTAACCGCGATCTCGCACCGTGTTTCGTGTGGCGAATTCAAAAGCCGGCCGGCGCTGCTGCAACCATTACGGTCGGTACGCATACGCCGCGGAGGGCGGGACGGTCATCGGAGCGTGCGGTTCCTCCATCGAGTACTGCGCACCTCGGCCGTCGCATCGCCGTGCCATGACCGGCCGCGCGTCAACGCGAACCGGTGCCAGCGAGATCCCTCGCCTGCAAGAACCGACCGGCAGCCTCCGTCACCCGAGGACGCGGAGGCGCTTGCCGCGGACGGCGGGACGGTATGCACTGGTGCACAGCGGACCCGTCACATCGCCAGTTCCTTGACCGACCGCCGACGCTTGTGCCGTTCCTCTCGTACTTGGCAGTCGCCGCGCGATTGTCGGGTCTCGTTCTTGCACGCTCGAACGGTCGGGAGGGCACTCGGCTGGCGTTTCGGGAACGCGCAGCCTCGCCTTCTACCGACGTAACCACGACTCGCCGTTCGCGCTCCGCCGCTCCTGTTTACAGTACTAGGCGGTCCCGCAGCGGTCGGGTCGCGCATTTCGAGCGCTTCGAGCCACGGTGCAGTGGCGGGTCGAAAGCCGACCTATGAGTGCGTTGCGCCGTTTGTACCCGCGTCCGCCACCTGGCCGACCGTCCAAGGTCGCGGTGTTGGCGTCCGCTGGGCGCAACAATTTGTCACGGGGTGCCGCTCCACATTCAGGCAGCCCCGTGGGGAAAAGCCGACCCCGCGTCCAAACGGGGTCAGCGGCAGAAAGTGTCGGGCGCAGACGCAGCTGAGGCGCTCACCCTTCACAATCCGTTAATGATCCTTCCGCAGGTTCACCTACGGAAACCTTGTTACGACTTTTACTTCCTCTAAATGATCAAGTTTGGTCATCTTTCCAACAGACCGGCGCAACCGAAAGGCCGCGCCGGACATCGGTCCGAAGACCTCACTAAATCATTCAATCGGTAGTAGCGACGGGCGGTGTGTACAAAGGGCAGGGACGTAATCAACGCGAGCTTATGACTCGCGCTTACTGGGAATTCCTCGTTCAAGGGGAACAATTGCAAGCCCCTATCCCAATCACGAAAGAAGTTCCACGGGTTACCCAGTCTTTTCAGACAGGGATAAAGACACGCTGCTTCCTTCAGTGTAGCGCGCGTGCGGCCCCGGACATCTAAGGGCATCACAGACCTGTTATTGCTCTGTTTCGTGCGGCTAGGAGCCGCTTGTCCCTCTAAGAAGGTTGTAAGGTGCTGGGAACCCCGCACCTATTTAATAGGCTAGAGTCTCGTTCGTTATCGGAATTAACCAGACAAATCGCTCCACCAACTAAGAACGGCCATGCACCACCATCCACCGAATCAAGAAAGAGCTCTCAATCTGTCAATCCTCCCAGTGTCCGGGCCGGGTAAGTTTTCCCGTGTTGAGTCAAATTAAGCCGCAGGCTCCACTCCTGGTGGTGCCCTTCCGTCAATTCCTTTAAGTTTCAGCTTTGCAACCATACTTCCCCCGGAACCCAAATACTTTGGTTTCCCGGAAGCTGCCCGCCGAGTCATTTGAGTAACTCAGGCGGATCGCTGGTTGGCATCGTTTATGGTCAGAACTAGGGCGGTATCTGATCGCCTTCGAACCTCTGACTTTCGTTCTTGATCAATGAAAACATTCTTGGCAAATGCTTTCGCAGTAGTTCGTCTTGCGACGGTCCAAGAATTTCACCTCTAGCGCCGCAATACGAATGCCCCCGTCCGTCCCTCTTAATCATTACCTCGTATTCCAAAAACCAACAGAACAGAAACGAGGTCTTGTTCTATTATTCCATGCAAGTTTATTCAGGCGACTCGCCTGCGTTGAGCACTCTAATTTTTTCAAAGTAAAAGCACCGGCCATCTCGAGGCACACAATGAAGTGCACCAAGAAAGAACCGGCATGATGTTCAGTCCGAGCCGTCGCATCGGGTAGATGCACTACTCGTCTGGAACTGAGATCCAACTACGAGCTTTTTAACCGCAGCAGCTTTAGTATACGCTATTGGAGCTGGAATTACCGCGGCTGCTGGCACCAGACTTGCCCTCCAATTGATCCTCGTTAAAGGATTTAGAGTGTACTCATTTCAATTACGGGGCCTCAAAAGAGTCCCGTATTGTTATTTTTCGTCACTACCTCCCCGTGCCGGGAGTGGGTAATTTGCGCGCCTGCTGCCTTCCTTGGATGTGGTAGCCGTTTCTCAGGCTCCCTCTCCGGAATCGAACCCTGATTCTCCGTTACCCGTAACAACCATGGTAAGCAAGTAACCTACCATCGAAAGTTGATAAGGCAGACACTTGAAAGAAACGTCGCCGGCTCGTGGCCATGCGATCAGCACAAAGTTATCCAGAGTCACCACACAATACGGGCCGAAACCCGATCGATCTTGGTCTAATAAAAGCACCCGTTACCCAAAGGGCTCCAGGCTCACTGCATGTATTAGCTCTAGAATTGCCACAGTTATCCAAGTAGGAAGAAACGATCTAAGGAACCATAACTGATTTAATGAGCCATTCGCGGTTTCGCCTTATTTCGGCATGTACTTAGACATGCATGGCTTAATCTTTGAGACAAGCATATGATTACTGGCAGGATCAACCAGGTAATCGTTCGACTGCGCGTCCGTCCTCGCCTTCGGCGGGCCGGACGCAGTCTGTGTGCGGCGGAGGCCACCTTCAGGCGCCCCAACACGCTTATTTTGCACTCCGAGATGACGGCGTTCGAGCTCGCTACGGCACAACCTTCCCGAAAGACGAGTGGGAGCCGTGCGGCAAGAAGCACGTTCATGCTCGCTCTTTTTCGTTGCATCGACTCGGTCGCGCCGTGCGGGTTGCCCAAGCCCGCTGCACTGTCGGTGGACCGGCCGGAACTAGCAACGGAGCCGAGACTGCAAAGCCGCCAGACGACGGGTCACGCCCGCGTCTTCGGCGCTTTCGCATCTGAATCGCCCGAGGACGACACGGAACACACCTCGATATCGTGGTAAAACGGCACCGTCCGACAACCAGCCCCTAACGCATCAAGCGGATGAGGCTGCAGACGACTGCCGTGGATTCCCCTGGAGCAGACCCGAGGACACGCTTGACGAGGCCGAAGCCCGCCGCATATCAGACACCCGGTCGCTTTCGCGTACGCCGCTCACGAGAACCCCCACATAATAGCAGCGATAAGTACCCAGACCTCCTTGGGCACTAATACGAGCGTACTCGAGAAAATTTCACCGCGGGTGTGCCCCGAAACGTGTGGCACGTTGAGCGTGCCACAAGTCTACGTCGCTCTCAAACCCGCCGAGGTCGTAGAATTTGCGACCCTACTCACGAAATTCCCACCGAGGATACGGCCGCAAACGTACCGCACCTTGGGTAGGCCACGAGTTTGTGCAACACTACGCTGACGGCACAGCACCGAGGTCGTGCGCGCACGCACGGGAAAATTCCGCCGCGGTTTCTGCCGAAAACGTGAGGCACCACGACTCTCCGCAAGTTCGCGTCGACTGCGAAAGACCGAAGTCGTGAACGACGTGTCCGCTACTCGCCGCCGACACGCTGGACACCAAACGTACAACGACTCGACGGCGTCGTAGAGGCCCACGACGCGGTTTTCCTTAACGACGTCTCGGCGTGGCACCGACAGGTTAGAACGGCCGACCAACGTTCCCTGTCCGCCGTTCGGCTCAGTCGAAGGGCTCGGCGACTTCGGCAACGCTGCGAAGCCGCACGGTGACGCACGCCATGTCCCCATTTTTTTTTTTTTTTCTTTCTGCGTCTGCCGGGGTGCCCCTATAATAGCAGCGATAAGCACCCAGACCGCCGTGGGTCGCTCGCCCCGGCTGACGTGGTTTTTCGTACTCCTGCGGCGGTCGCCGTCAAGCACGTCCAAATACGCTACTTTCGTGGGCGCATTCACGCTCTTTCGCTTCGCCGGAGTGCCAGCACTCACTCTGCCAAAAACGGCGAACATCCGAGCGGCGGTTCCCACTTTTGCGTCGGCGTCGCAAACCCCGCCCCGGCAGACGAGGTTTGCCGTACTCGTGCGACGGTGGCCGGCGGGCACGTCGAAAGACGCCGATATCGTGCGCGAATTGGCGCACCTTGGCTTCACCGGAGTGCCGCCACTGACTCCTCCAAAAACGGCGAAGATCCGAGCGGCGCTTCCCACTTTCGCATCGGCGTCCCGAACTCCGCCCCGGCTGACGCGGTTTACCGTACTCGTGCGACGGTCGCCGGCGAGCACGTGGAAAGACGCCGATATCGTGCCCGAATCGGCTCCGTTCGGCTTCGCCGGAGTGCCAGCACTGGCTCGGCGAAAGACGACGAACATCCGAGCGACGGTTCTCACTATTGCGTACGCGTCGCAAACCCCGCCCCGGCAGACGCACTTTGCCGTACTCGTGCGACGGTCGCCGGCGAGCACGTAGAAAGACGCCGATATCGTGCCGGAATCGGCCCCGTTTGGCTTCGCCGGAGTGCCAGCACTCACTCGGCCACAAACGGCGAACATCCGAGCGGCGGTTCCCACTTAGCCGTCGGCGTCCCGAACTCCGCCCCGGCAGACGCGGTTGCCGAGCTCGTGCGACTAGCGACCGCGAAGCCGTCTCGCGACGCCGCTTTCGTGCGCGGCTCCCACTGCGACCTGGGTCACCCGAGGTCGACGAGCAAGAAAGAATGTCGAAAAAAAATTTTTTTTTTTTTTGCGTCTGCCGGGGTGCCCCTATAATAGCAGCGATAAGCACCCAGACCGCCATGGGTCGCTCGCCCCGGCTGACGTGGTTTTTCGTTTTCCTGCGGTGGTCGTCGTCAAGCACGTCCAAACACGCCACTTTCGTGGGCGCATTCGCGCTCTTTCGCTTCGCCGGAGTGCCAGCACTCACTCTGCCAAAAACGGCGAACATCCTAGTGGCGGTTCCCACTTTTGCGTCGGCGTCGCCAACCCCGCCCCGGCATACGCGGTTTGCCGTACTCGTGCGGCGGTGGCCGGCGGGCACGTCGAAAGACACCGATATCGTGCGCGAGTCGATGCTTCTTGGTCTCGCAGGAGGGCCGCCACTCACTCCTGCAAAAACGGCAAAGATCCGAGCGGCGCTTCCCACTTTTTCGTCGGCATCGCAAACCTCGCCCCGGCAGACGCGCTTTGCCGTACTCGTGCGACGGTCGCCGGCGAGCACGTCGAAATACGCCGATATCGTGCCCGAATCGGCCCCGTTTCGCTTCGCCGGAGTGCCAGCACTCACTCGGCCAAAAACGGCGAACATCCGAGCAGCGGTACCCACTTAGCCGTCGGCATCCCGAACTCCGCGCCGGCTGACGCGGTTGCCGAGCTCGTGCGACTAGCGACCGCGAACGCGTCTCGCGACGCCGCTTTCGTGCGCGGCTCCCATTGCGACCTGGGTTACCCGAGCTCGACCAGCAAAAAAGAAGGTCGAAAAAAAATTTTTTTTTTCTGCGTCTGCCGGGGTGCCCCTATAATAGCAGCGATAAGCACCCAGACCGCCGTGGGTCGCTCGCCCCGGCTGACGTGGTTTTTCGTACTCCTGCAGCGGTCGCCGTCAAGCACGTCCAAATACGCCACTTTCGTGGGCGCTTTCGCGCTCTTTCGCGTCGCCGGTGTGCCAGCACTCACTCTGCCAAAAACGGCGAACATCCTAGTGGCGGTTCCCACTTTTGCGTCGGCGTCGCCAACCCCGCCCCGGCATACGCGGTTTGCCGTACTCGTGCGGCGGTGGCCGGCGGGCACGTCGAAAGACACCGATATCGTGCGCGAGTCGATGCTTCTTGGTCTCGCAGGAGGGCCGCCACTCACTCCTGCAAAAACGGCGAAGATCCGAGCGGCGCTTCCCACTTTTTCGTCGGCATCGCAAACCTCGCCCCGGCAGACGCGCTTTGCCGTACTCGTGCGACGGTCGCCGGCGAGCACGTCGAAATACGCCGATATCGTGCCCGAATCGGCCCCGTTTCGCTTCGCCGGAGTGCCAGCACTCACTCGGCCAAAAACGGCGAACATCCGAGCAGCGGTACCCACTTAGCCGTCGGCATCCCGAACTCCGCGCCGGCTGACGCGGTTGCCGAGCTCGTGCGACTAGCGACCGCGAACGCGTCTCGCGACGCCGCTTTCGTGCGCGGCTCCCATTGCGACCTGGGTTACCCGAGCTCGACCAGCAAAAAAGAAGGTCGAAAAAAAATTTTTTTTTTCTGCGTCTGCCGGGGTGCCCCTATAATAGCAGCGATAAGCACCCAGACCGCCGTGGGTCGCTCGCCCCGGCTGACGTGGTTTTTCGTACTCCTGCAGCGGTCGCCGTCAAGCACGTCCAAATACGCCACTTTCGTGGGCGCTTTCGCGCTCTTTCGCGTCGCCGGTGTGCCAGCACTCACTCTGCCAAAAACGGCCAACATCCGAGCGGCGGTTCCCACTTTTGCGTCGGCGTCGTAAACCCCGCCCCGGCAGACGCGGTTTGCCCTACTCGTTCGACGGTCGCCGGCGAGCGCGTCGAAAGACGCCGATATCGTGCGCTAATTGGCGCTCCTTGGCTTCTCCGGAGTGCCGCCACTCACTCCTCCAAAAACGGCGAAGATCCGAGCGGCGTTCTCCACTTTCGCATCGGCGTCCCGAACTCCGCCCGGGCTGACGCGGTTTACCGTACTCGTGCGACGGTCGCCGCCGGGCACGTCGAAAGACGCCGATATCGTGCCGTAATCGGCCCCGTTTGGCTTCGCCCGAGTGCCAGCACTCACTCGGCCAAAAACGGCGAACATCCGAGCAGCGTTTCCCACTTTCGCATCGGCGTCCCGAAGCCCGCCCCGGCAGACGCGGTTTGCCCTACTCGAGCGACGGTCGCCGGCGATCACGTCGAAAGGCGCCGAATTCGTGCACGAATCGATGCTTCTTGGTCTCGCAGGAGGGCCGCCACTCACTCCTGCAAAAACGGCGAAGATCCGAGTTGCGCTTCCCACTTTTTCGTCGGCGTCCCGAACTACGCCCCGGCTGACGCGGTTTACCGTACTCGTGCGACGGTCGCCGGCGGGCACTTCAAAATACGCCGATTTCGTGGGCGCATTCACGCTGTTTCGCTTCCCCGGAGTGCCAACACTCACTCTGCCGAAAGCGGCGATCATCCGAGCGGCGGTTCCCACTTTTGCGTCGGCTTCGCAAACGGCGCCCCGGCAGACGCGCTCGTGCGACGTACTCGTGCGACGGTCGCCGGCGAGCACGTCGAAAGACGCCGATATCGTGCTCGAATCGACCCCGTTTCGCTTCGCCGGAGTGCTGCCAGTCACGGCGCAGAGAACGGCGAACAAGTGTTTTTTTTTTTTTCCTAGAATTTGTGTTATAGAAGGCACATTTGATATCGGACGATAATTTTCAACTTTATCACGCGCACCGATTTTCGTGTAGAGGTTTGCAAGTTTATGGGAATTTCTCCACTTGGAATAATGCGATTTAGTAGTACTACGAGAACTTCATGGATGTACTCAAGGGTACGGGGCAAGTCAGTTACGTCAACACCTGCAGATTTTTTACACTTCAAACTGAAAATTGTTGGTTGTGAGTCCTCGTGTGATATTAAAGGCCGATTCGCTAACACATAGAACAAAGAAAGAAAGGAAGAAAAAACGCCCGCGCTCGCTCAAGAAACCTGGGTTCGCAACAAGTGGCAACAACAAGCAACCGAGCGAGTGCGCCAAAACCCGTGGCGGCCGAACAAACGCGAAGTCCCAACCGCGTCAGCCGGGGCGGCACGGGACAGGAAAAATCACTTCAGCCGGGGCGGCGGGGCACCGAATAAACCTCGTCACCTCGTCGCAGGATAAAAGAGGAAACAAAAAGTCTAAACAGCGTCTGCTGGAGCGAATGCGTAATAAAACAACAACAACAACAAAAAAAAAACACCCGCGCTCAAGAAGTCTGCAATCCTCACAAAAGGCGACTGTGACCGAGCAGCGTCAGCCGGGGCCGTGCGGAAACGGAAAAACCGCGACTACCGGGGCGTCGAGGCACCGAAAAATCCACTTCAGCCGCGGCGAAAAAAAAAAACAAAAAGAAAGACGGAGGGGGGGGGGGGAACCACGTCTGCCGGGGCGAAGGAAAAAAAAAAACGCGTCTGCCGGGGCGAGCCCGGGTGCGGCACCACCGGGAAAACTGTGGCAAACAGACATGGCGATCGAGTGAGTGGGCCGCCAGCCAGGCTCAGCCAAAAAGTGCAAAGTCCGAACTGCGTCAGCCGGGGCGGCAAAAACCGCGTCAGCCGGGGCGGCGCAAAAAACCGCGTCTGCCGGGGCGGCACGAAACCGCGTCAGCCGGGGCGGGGCGAAAACTGCGTCAGCCGGGGCGAAAAGAAAAAAAAAAAACGCGTCTGCCGGGGCAAGCCCGGGTGCGGCACCACCGGGAAAACTGTGGCAAACAGACATGGCGATCGAGTGAGTGGGCCGCCAGCCAGGCACAGCCGAAAAGTGCAAAGTCCGAACCGTGTCAGCCGGGGCGACGCAAAAACCGCGTCAGCCGGGGCGGCGCGAAAACCGCGTCAGCCGGGGCGGCACGAAACCGCGTCAGCCGGGGCGGCGCGAAAACTGCGTCAGCCGGGGCGGCGCGAAAACCTCGTCAGCCGGGGCGAGCGAAAAGGGGGGGGGGGGAACCACGTCTGCCGGGGCGAAAGAAAAAAAAAACGCGTCTGCCGGGGCGAGCCCGGGTGCGGCACCACCGGGAAGACTGTGGCAAACAGACATGGCGATCGAGTGAGTGGGCCGCCAGCCAGGCTCAGCCCAAAAAGTGCCAAGTCCGAACTGCGTCAGCCGGGGCGGCAAAAACCGCGTCAGCCGGGGCGGCGCGAAAACCGCGTCTGCCGGGGCGGCGCGAAAACTGCGTCAGCCGGGGCGAGCCCGGGTGCGGCACCACCGGGAAAACTGTGGCTAACAGACATGGCGATCGAGTGAGTGGGCCACCAGCCAGGCTCAGCCAAAAAGTGCCAAGTCCGAACTGCGTCAGCCGGGGCGGCAAAAACCGCGTCAGCCGGGGCGGCGCAAAAAAACCGCGTCTGCCGGGGCGGCACGAAACCGCGTCAGCCGGGGCGGCGCGAAAACTGCGTCAGCCGGGGCGAAAGAAAAAAAAAACGCGTCTGCCGGGGCGAGCCCGGGTGCGGCACCACCGGGAAAACTGTGGCAAACAGACATGGCGATCGAGTGAGTGGGCCGCCAGCCAGGCACAGCCGAAAAGTGCTAAGTCCGAACTGCGTCTGCCGGGGCGGCACGAAACCGCGTCAGCCGGGGCGGCGCGAAAACCGCGTCTGCCGGGGCGGCACGAAACCGCGTCAGCCGGGGCGGCGCGAAAACTGCGTCAGCCGGGGCGAGCCCGGGTGCGGCACCACCGGGAAAACTGTGGCAAACAGACATGGCGATCGAGTGAGTGGGCCGCCAGCCAGGCACAGCCGAAAAGTGCTAAGTCCGAACTGCGTCTGCCGGGGCGGCACGAAACCGCGTCAGCCGGGGCGGCGCGAAAACCGCGTCTGCCGGGGCGGCACGAAACCGCGTCAGCCGGGGCGGCGCGAAAACTGCGTCAGCCGGGGCGAGCCCGGGTGCGGCACCACCGGGAAAACTGTGGCAAACAGACATGGCGATCGAGTGAGTGGGCCGCCAGCCAGGCACAGCCGAAAAGTGCTAAGTCCGAACTGCGTCAGCCGGGGCGGCAAAAACCGCGTCAGCCGGGGCGGCGCAAAAAACCGCGTCTGCCGGGGCGGCACGAAACCGCGTCAGCCGGGGCGGCGCGAAAACTGCGTCAGCCGGGGCGAAAGAAAAAAAAAACGCGTCTGCCGGGGCGAGCCCGGGTGCGGCACCACCGGGAAAACTGTGGCAAACAGACATGGCGATCGAGTGAGTGGGCCGCCAGCCAGGCACAGCCGAAAAGTGCTAAGTCCGAACTGCGTCTGCCGGGGCGGCACGAAACCGCGTCAGCCGGGGCGGCGCGAAAACCGCGTCTGCCGGGGCGGCACGAAACCGCGTCAGCCGGGGCGGCGCGAAAACTGCGTCAGCCGGGGCGAGCCCGGGTGCGGCACCACCGGGAAAACTGTGGCAAACAGACATGGCGATCGAGTGAGTGGGCCGCCAGCCAGGCACAGCCGAAAAGTGCTAAGTCCGAACTGCGTCTGCCGGGGCGGCACGAAACCGCGTCAGCCGGGGCGGCGCGAAAACCGCGTCTGCCGGGGCGGCGCGAAAACTGCGTCAGCCGGGGCGAGCCCGGGTGCGGCACCACCGGGAAAACTGTGGCAAACAGACATGGCGATCGAGTGAGTGGGCCGCCAGCCAGGCACAGCCGAAAAGTGCAAAGTCCGAACCGTGTCAGCCGGGGCGACGCAAAAACCGCGTCAGCCGGGGCGGCGCGAAAACCGCGTCAGCCGGGGCGGCACGAAACCGCGTCAGCCGGGGCGGCGCGAAAACTGCGTCAGCCGGGGCGGCGCGAAAACCTCGTCAGCCGGGGCGAGCGAAAAGGGGGGGGGGGGGAACCACGTCTGCCGGGGCGAAAGAAAAAAAAAACGCGTCTGCCGGGGCGAGCCCGGGTGCGGCACCACCGGGAAGACTGTGGCAAACAGACATGGCGATCGAGTGAGTGGGCCGCCAGCCAGGCTCAGCCCAAAAAGTGCCAAGTCCGAACTGCGTCAGCCGGGGCGGCAAAAACCGCGTCAGCCGGGGCGGCGCGAAAACCGCGTCTGCCGGGGCGGCGCGAAAACTGCGTCAGCCGGGGCGAGCCCGGGTGCGGCACCACCGGGAAAACTGTGGCTAACAGACATGGCGATCGAGTGAGTGGGCCACCAGCCAGGCTCAGCCAAAAAGTGCCAAGTCCGAACTGCGTCAGCCGGGGCGGCAAAAACCGCGTCAGCCGGGGCGGCGCAAAAAAACCGCGTCTGCCGGGGCGGCACGAAACCGCGTCAGCCGGGGCGGCGCGAAAACTGCGTCAGCCGGGGCGAAAGAAAAAAAAAAACGCGTCTGCCGGGGCGAGCCCGGGTGCGGCACCACCGGGAAAACTGTGGCAAACAGACATGGCGATCGAGTGAGTGGGCCGCCAGCCAGGCACAGCCGAAAAGTGCTAAGTCCGAACTGCGTCTGCCGGGGCGGCACGAAACCGCGTCAGCCGGGGCGGCGCGAAAACCGCGTCTGCCGGGGCGGCACGAAACCGCGTCAGCCGGGGCGGCGCGAAAACTGCGTCAGCCGGGGCGAGCCCGGGTGCGGCACCACCGGGAAAACTGTGGCAAACAGACATGGCGATCGAGTGAGTGGGCCGCCAGCCAGGCACAGCCGAAAAGTGCTAAGTCCGAACTGCGTCTGCCGGGGCGGCACGAAACCGCGTCAGCCGGGGCGGCGCGAAAACCGCGTCTGCCGGGGCGGCACGAAACCGCGTCAGCCGGGGCGGCGCGAAAACTGCGTCAGCCGGGGCGAGCCCGGGTGCGGCACCACCGGGAAAACTGTGGCAAACAGACATGGCGATCGAGTGAGTGGGCCGCCAGCCAGGCACAGCCGAAAAGTGCTAAGTCCGAACTGCGTCAGCCGGGGCGGCAAAAACCGCGTCAGCCGGGGCGGCGCAAAAAACCGCGTCTGCCGGGGCGGCACGAAACCGCGTCAGCCGGGGCGGCGCGAAAACTGCGTCAGCCGGGGCGAAAGAAAAAAAAAAACGCGTCTGCCGGGGCGAGCCCGGGTGCGGCACCACCGGGAAAACTGTGGCAAACAGACATGGCGATCGAGTGAGTGGGCCGCCAGCCAGGCACAGCCGAAAAGTGCTAAGTCCGAACTGCGTCTGCCGGGGCGGCACGAAACCGCGTCAGCCGGGGCGGCGCGAAAACCGCGTCTGCCGGGGCGGCACGAAACCGCGTCAGCCGGGGCGGCGCGAAAACTGCGTCAGCCGGGGCGAGCCCGGGTGCGGCACCACCGGGAAAACTGTGGCAAACAGACATGGCGATTGAGTGAGTGGGCCGCCAGCCAGGCACAGCCGAAAAGTGCTAAGTCCGAACTGCGTCTGCCGGGGCGGCACGAAACCGCGTCAGCCGGGGCGGCGCGAAAACCGCGTCTGCCGGGGCGGCACGAAACCGCGTCAGCCGGGGCGGCGCGAAAACTGCGTCAGCCGGGGCGAGCCCGGGTGCGGCACCACCGGGAAAACTGTGGCAAACAGACATGGCGATCGAGTGAGTGGGCCGCCAGCCAGGCACAGCCGAAAAGTGCTAAGTCCGAACTGCGTCTGCCGGGGCGGCACGAAACCGCGTCAGCCGGGGCGGCGCGAAAACCGCGTCTGCCGGGGCGGCACGAAACCGCGTCAGCCGGGGCGGCGCGAAAACTGCGTCAGCCGGGGCGAGCCCGGGTGCGGCACCACCGGGAAAACTGTGGCAAACAGACATGGCGATCGAGTGAGTGGGCCGCCAGCCAGGCACAGCCGAAAAGTGCAAAGTCCGAACCGTGTCAGCCGGGGCGACGCAAAAACCGCGTCAGCCGGGGCGGCGCGAAAACCGCGTCTGCCGGGGCGGCACGAAACCGCGTCAGCCGGGGCGGCGCGAAAACTGCGTCAGCCGGGGCGAGCCCGGGTGCGGCACCACCGGGAAAACTGTGGCAAACAGACATGGCGATCGAGTGAGTGGGCCGCCAGCCAGGCACAGCCGAAAAGTGCTAAGTCCGAACTGCGTCAGCCGGG
>NW_027464880.1:107500-112500 GCF_043290135.1 Rhipicephalus microplus
AAGTCTGCTTCTTCCTCTGTTGTTCCAAAGGGTATGCTAACTTTATTTGCTGGATGATCTTGCCATTGGTCGTGTTTCTTCATTATTTCGTTTTCGGTGTATACTTTCTGTTGCCATGTGAAGTTCTTTCCTTTCTTAAGTATGCAGTGTAATTCGTTTTCTTTTTCGATTGTCAAATGGAGAGGTGGAATGTTTGCTAATATGTTGAGTGAAAGATTTGATGTTGTTTTGAATGATTTAGTTATTAATAATAAAGGTAATCTTTGGATTGATTTCAGTTTTTTAATAAAAATGGTTTTTCGGCTATACCATGCTGGGGAGGCGTATGTAACCATTCGTTCTATACCCCTTTTATATATTAACTGTAGTGTGTTTCTATTTGTATGTTTGTCGTCTTTTATTGTACGACTTAAATTATACGTGACTTCGTCTACTTTTCTTTTTAAGTATTTTAGATGTGGGAGGAATGTTAGTTTTGTGTCCAAGACCACCCCTAGAATTTTCATTTCGTTAACCATTTTGATTTTATCCTGTCCGATTTTTATTTGGGGTTGATGGCTAATGTACTGCTTTCCGATTATCATATATTCCGATTTTTCCTTATTCAGGGTTATTCCTTTTTGATGTGCCCACTGATTTATTAGTGTTAGTGCCTTCGTAGCTTTTTCCTCCACCTCTTTTCTTGAGCGGAACTTTATGTGTAACACCACGTCGTCCGCAAAGGCTTGGATGTGTACTCCTTCTTGAAGCTGAGTTTCTAATAGGTCGCCTATTGTTATATTCCAACAGAGTGGGCTTAAAGGTGACCCCTGTGGGGAACCTGAAGTTAGTGTTTTCTTAATTTTTACTCCATCTGTTTCATAGATTATTTTCCTGTTCCGTAGAATATTGTCCGCCAGTTTTATTAGGTTGTTGGGACACTTATATTCTTCTAATTTCTGAATAACTACTTCGGGTTTTATAGAATTGAATGCGTTTTTAATATCTAGTGCTATTAGCATGCTGTTTAGCTTATCAATTTTCGCTTGGTTTATTCGTTTGATTATTTCTTCCAATGCCGTGGTTGTTGATGTCCCATGGGTAAATCCAAATTGTTTTTTGTTAAAATGGTGATTTTTAAACAAGAAATAATAGATTCTATCTTTTATGAGCTTTTCTAATATTTTTCCCAAAATCGAGTTAATAGCTATTGGGCGATATTTGTTTTCCTCGGATTTGTCCTCTCCGTTCCCTTTTGGAATCAATATAATTTTAGATTCTTTCCATCTTTGAGGAAAATGTCCGTGCTTTAAGCATGCATTAAAAAGATTGACAAAGAAAGTCTTATGCCTTTCATACATCACTTGTATGAGGTTAGTTTTTAGGTTGTCTGGTCCGGGGGTTACATCTTTCCTCAGATTTTTTACTATCTGCGTTACTTCAATCTCTGTAAATGGGAGGTCATCACTGGGTAAATTTCTTTCTCTCATTTCTGCTCCCGATGTCCAATTTCCTCCCTGTTTGTTATTGTTTATTGTGTCGTTGCTTGATTGTATTTGACTGTGTCCTGGCTCGTCATTTTCCATGCAGTTAGGGTATAAATTTCCTAGAATGTGTTCTATTGTTTCCTGAAGAGTCTTTGTGACTTCTCCATTTTCTTTTGTGATGCTTCTAAACATAACCTTGGTTTTCATCTTATTTCGTGCAATTTTATACGGTAGGATGAATGGATTTTTCGTAGCCTTAGTACATAGAGTTTTCCAACTGTTGTTTTTAGCCTGTTCTATCATGTTGTTATACGTGTCATGTTCTTTATAGTATTCCTTTTTGTATTGTTCTCTGATATCCCCTTTCGCCTTTTGATACCTCCTTCGTAGTGCTCTGACTCTCTTCCTTTCAATTTCTAGGTCTCTTGACCACCAAGTATTCGGTTTTTGTTTAGAAGGTTTTTTCTTTTTACTGAATTCCTTCTTAAGTTTCTCGATTTTCTCGTGTAGCGTATTCACTATTTCTTCAATACTTTCCTTCGTGTTTATTTTCCCCTGGACTTCCTCAAACCAGGGATCAATTTGCAACTTTTCCATGACTTTTGTTTGCCCTTTTAACGTTAGGCCATATTCCTCTGGAAGTTCTTCATTTTTAATAACAACTTTAATGTATCTGTGATCGCTGTGATTATAGGTTTTAAGTACTTCCCAGCTTTTAATATCCTGGTTTAGGTTTGCGTCACATATGGTGAGGTCAATCCAACCCCTCGCCCTACTTGTTTTAAATGTCGGAGGTGATTCTTTGGCATTTAATAATGTCAGGTTGTGTAATACTGTGAATTCTAATACTTTTTCACCTTTCTCATCCGTCTCCGTGCTTCCCCAAATTTGATGTTTTGAGTTGAAGTCACCCATTATTATCGTGTTAATGTCTATAAATTTCTGTAAAATGTTTCCTATTGCTGACATTGCCAGCTCGACGTTTTCATTCGGAGGACAGTAGCAGTTGATAATTACCAATTCTCTTTCACCTTTATTTATCTTGACTGCTATTAGTTTTTGTTCTATAATAATTGGGAAAGCGGTTATATTTTCTTTGTGTATTATGATGGCTGTCTTCGGGTCTTTGTTGTTGGCTATAACTTTATGCTTTAGCGGAAACCCTATGATTTTGTTGTTGAGCGAATATGGTTCTTGGAGTACAGATATGTCGAATTCTTCTTCTTGTTGAAAATTGTTTAGTGACTGATTTGCCTTAAATGCCCTGCCTAAATTTACCTGTATTATTTGTATTTCAGTGCTATTCGCCATTGTGCCTGTGTGTTGGGTACTCTTAGTTTAGTCTAGCTAGAATTTTGCCTTTCTCGGCCTGTACCTTTGTTATGTATACCGGGCATTCCCTGGACATCATAGAATGATCTGTCTCGGTGCGACCCTCAGTCTCGCAGATGTTGCAGTGCGATTCTGCTTCACATTCTCTTTGGTAGTGACCTCGTTGGCCACAGTTAATGCAGCGCTGGGGGCCATCGCAATCGGGAGCAATGTGGCCGTGCATGGCGCATCTTGTGCATCTTGGCCAAAAGATGTCGTCAAAGATCGGGCATCGTGACCAGCCGATGTTCAGTGCAGTTCGGCTTCCGATTGCTTTGTTTGCACTTCGATTTAGGGCAAGAATCACTGTCTTGCCTCTCTTGCCCGGCCATGTCTTCTTTATTGTTATGTCTTCTGGCGAGCACACCAAACGGTTTTGCCTGACGATTCGGGCTGGGAGATTGACCTCGTCAATTTCATCCTCGAGTCCAATTATTTTCTTATGGATCCTGTTCTCCTTTGGGAGCTTGGCTTCAACATTTCTCAGTTCTCTGTCCTTCTGAATGAACTGGAGAATCTTAGCTGAGTCTTCTTTTGACTTCGTCATCACGACAATTCCCTCTCTCCCTGGCCGAATTGTTGCTTCTTGGATTCCCAGGTCGAGGGGATCCACCCGCTGCCTCAGAAGCGATGCGACCTCTTTTTTCTCCATTGTTCCGGAAGATACCACCAGAGCATAGGTTGGTCGGCTCTCGGTTGCGGGAGTGTTGCTCTGTGTTGGCTCTTCCCTTTGTTCGAGTGGTTCTTCTTGTCTTCTTTTCTCCAATTCTTCGATCCTGCCTTTTTGGAACGCAATCTGTTGGGCCTGTTCCATTAACAGGTTTTTCAATTTAGCTTGTTCGGAGATTATCGCTTCAATCTGCTGGGCTACCGCCTCGTCGCCGCCCGTCAATGTAGAGATTTTAATGAGAGCCCTCATAGTGTTCTTGTCTGCTTTGGAAAGTCTAGACAAAACTGTACCCTTTTCTCCGCGGCTGGTTGGGAGTGACGATTGTGAATTTCTGTCTTCGTCCCCGTCCCAGTTGTCTAGCGCTCCTTCGTTAGCAGCCGTTTGTGTTTGAGGGTGGACCTCTCCTCCTTCAGCTTCTTCGGTTTCGGTTCCTCGGCTGCCTCCCTCTACCTGGTCATTCTCGGTTGGGCTCCACCAATCTGTTTCAAGAGAAGCTTTGGCGGGCATCGCTCCTTGTGGTTCTTCTTTCTTTGCCTTCTCTTCTTTGTTGGTCACTTGTTTTTGTTCCACCCTCTTGGTCTTCTTCTTCTGTATCTTGTCTGTCTTCGCCCCTTGCGTGGGGTCTGTAATTGCAGAGTCGTCATTGCTTCCTGTGTTTTTTAGGACCTTTGACGTAGGCCCCACTGCTGGGTTTGCCGTTTGTAGAGGTCCTCTTCCCTCCAGTCCTTGTTTCTGGGTTTCCGTTCTCATCCCCTTGGGTTTCAACATCTTCTCCTAATCTCCACGCTGTGTTCCAAGAGAAGGGTTTGTGCCTTCGAAGCCGTTGTTAGCCGTCTGGAAGAAAGTTACTCCTTTTTAACTTGTTCTGGTATCGCCAGAGATGTTCCTCAACCTTGGTAGTAGAGGTTGCCGGTTTTAGGTGTTCTTGGCAGCGTAGAGGCGCCGCACTTTTCCTGTCTCTGTTGGCGTTTTCCGCTAAACAGATAGATACCAGTTTTGTCTCTCTACGGGGATTCGTTCCGGAGTTATCTACCTTTGGCGTGAAGTGTTCAATCAAAGATGGCCGCCTCTCATTTTGACGGGAATCCGAACTCAGAACAGTCGGAAAATGTCAATTTCCTGTCGTTTCGCCCCAGAACTACTAGCAAAAGCGTGTATCCAGTCTTCAAGCACTTCCAGAACTGCCGGCTCCAGAAAAGAACCGAAACCAGCCTCGGATTTGCTGTTTTTGTCTAACTGTAGAAAATGGTCAGGAAAGTTGAAATTCCTTGTTCTTTTGTGGCCCTCTTGAACTGAGAAGAATAATTCTGCTGTTCTGTGGCACCAGGACTTGGTTCCGAGCGTTTTCAGCAAGAATTTCCTAGTTCCGCCAAATTTGGTTTAATCCAGTTGCTCAACCTGGCCACAATGTGCAGGTTTTCAACCCTGGTAATAGGGGGGTTCCGGATTTTGGTGTTAGAGTTAACGTAGGAACACCGCGTTTTTTCCTATCA
>NW_027464880.1:117500-132500 GCF_043290135.1 Rhipicephalus microplus
GCTCTCTTGATATGTGATCCGACCCTCAGACAGACGAAGCCAAGGGAAGACCCAAGGCCGCAATGTGCGTTCAAAGAATCAGTGCTCAGTGTGTCCTGCAATTCACACCAAGTCTCGCAGCTGGCTGCGTTCTTCATCGACCCGAGAACCGAGTGATCCACCGCTTAGAGTCGTGAAAAAGTGTTTGTTCAATTCCGTACAGTCAAAACCAAACGTTTCTGGCACTCGGCCAAACAGTGGCCAAGAAGGGCGCTTTTCAGCGCACGCTTGGACTCCAAAACTCTGCCGCGCCTTTTTCGGCTGCCGCAAATCGAGCAAACGGTGTGTTTCGGACGGCGTTTCGCTTTCGCTACTTGCGAGTGCTTTCGTGGTCCACCCCTCTATAAATACTCGGGAGGCGTCGAAGCCGGTTCTCCAAGCCGGACCCGTAGGTATCGTTGTGTGCTCGCTCTCATTGGCCCGCCTAACCAGAAAATGCCTGCGGTACACCCATTTGGATAAGAGTGCACGCAGATGCGGGCCTCGACGGCTACACATTTCCTCGGGCGGCCGCCTCCCGGCCTCCGTGGAGCGCGGGATGCACGGTCCCATCGACAAGCCTCTCCCGTTTTTACCGTGGCGTCGCGGTTCACCACGGCAGGCGGGTCGGTCTCCTCCGCATAAAAAGGGGGACCCCCGCTTTTTGTTCCACGAAATCGCACAAGCTTTTTTCGCATCCACGGTTTGCCACCGCACACCAAAATGCCGATCCGGCTGCCTACTTTAGCCAACAGGTGGAGCCAGGCGCGCCGTACTTGCGCGGCACTTCCCACGTCCACCGAAGTCGGTGCCAAGGACCACTTTCGGCGCCGGAGCCGCGTACGAGCCTACTCGAGGCGGAAGAACGAAGCCAGCAAGGGCCTGGCCGCAAGTGCGTTCAATTGTCGGGACGTCCAAGTCCCTCGTTCTTCCGTGCTTCCTCTTTCGGCAAGTCGTTGCGGCACCTTCCCAAAGCGCGCAGACCCGCTAATCGCGACGAGCGCGACGTGGCCGTGCCGCCTTTCCCTCGGCAGCAAGCAAAACGCCTGGCAACGTCGACGCTCCCCTAACCGCGATCTCGCACCGTGTTTCGTGTGGCGAATTCAAAAGCCGGCCGGCGCTGCTGCAACCATTACGGTCGGTACGCATACGCCGCGGAGGGCGGGACGGTCATCGGAGCGTGCGGTTCCTCCATCGAGTACTGCGCACCTCGGCCGTCGCATCGCCGTGCCATGACCGGCCGCGCGTCAACGCGAACCGGTGCCAGCGAGATCCCTCGCCTGCAAGAACCGACCGGCAGCCTCCGTCACCCGAGGACGCGGAGGCGCTTGCCGCGGACGGCGGGACGGTATGCACTGGTGCACAGCGGACCCGTCACATCGCCAGTTCCTTGACCGACCGCCGACGCTTGTGCCGTTCCTCTCGTACTTGGCAGTCGCCGCGCGATTGTCGGGTCTCGTTCTTGCACGCTCGAACGGTCGGGAGGGCACTCGGCTGGCGTTTCGGGAACGCGCAGCCTCGCCTTCTACCGACGTAACCACGACTCGCCGTTCGCGCTCCGCCGCTCCTGTTTACAGTACTAGGCGGTCCCGCAGCGGTCGGGTCGCGCATTTCGAGCGCTTCGAGCCACGGTGCAGTGGCGGGTCGAAAGCCGACCTATGAGTGCGTTGCGCCGTTTGTACCCGCGTCCGCCACCTGGCCGACCGTCCAAGGTCGCGGTGTTGGCGTCCGCTGGGCGCAACAATTTGTCACGGGGTGCCGCTCCACATTCAGGCAGCCCCGTGGGGAAAAGCCGACCCCGCGTCCAAACGGGGTCAGCGGCAGAAAGTGTCGGGCGCAGACGCAGCTGAGGCGCTCACCCTTCACAATCCGTTAATGATCCTTCCGCAGGTTCACCTACGGAAACCTTGTTACGACTTTTACTTCCTCTAAATGATCAAGTTTGGTCATCTTTCCAACAGACCGGCGCAACCGAAAGGCCGCGCCGGACATCGGTCCGAAGACCTCACTAAATCATTCAATCGGTAGTAGCGACGGGCGGTGTGTA
Source organism: Rhipicephalus microplus (assembly GCF_043290135.1). Taxonomy (NCBI): domain Eukaryota; kingdom Metazoa; phylum Arthropoda; class Arachnida; order Ixodida; family Ixodidae; genus Rhipicephalus; species Rhipicephalus microplus. The sequence continues at coordinate 119,566 of NW_027464880.1, forward strand.
CAAAGGGCAGGGACGTAATCAACGCGAGCTTATGACTCGCGCTTACTGGGAATTCCTCGTTCAAGGGGAACAATTGCAAGCCCCTATCCCAATCACGAAAGAAGTTCCACGGGTTACCCAGTCTTTTCAGACAGGGATAAAGACACGCTGCTTCCTTCAGTGTAGCGCGCGTGCGGCCCCGGACATCTAAGGGCATCACAGACCTGTTATTGCTCTGTTTCGTGCGGCTAGGAGCCGCTTGTCCCTCTAAGAAGGTTGTAAGGTGCTGGGAACCCCGCACCTATTTAATAGGCTAGAGTCTCGTTCGTTATCGGAATTAACCAGACAAATCGCTCCACCAACTAAGAACGGCCATGCACCACCATCCACCGAATCAAGAAAGAGCTCTCAATCTGTCAATCCTCCCAGTGTCCGGGCCGGGTAAGTTTTCCCGTGTTGAGTCAAATTAAGCCGCAGGCTCCACTCCTGGTGGTGCCCTTCCGTCAATTCCTTTAAGTTTCAGCTTTGCAACCATACTTCCCCCGGAACCCAAATACTTTGGTTTCCCGGAAGCTGCCCGCCGAGTCATTTGAGTAACTCAGGCGGATCGCTGGTTGGCATCGTTTATGGTCAGAACTAGGGCGGTATCTGATCGCCTTCGAACCTCTGACTTTCGTTCTTGATCAATGAAAACATTCTTGGCAAATGCTTTCGCAGTAGTTCGTCTTGCGACGGTCCAAGAATTTCACCTCTAGCGCCGCAATACGAATGCCCCCGTCCGTCCCTCTTAATCATTACCTCGTATTCCAAAAACCAACAGAACAGAAACGAGGTCTTGTTCTATTATTCCATGCAAGTTTATTCAGGCGACTCGCCTGCGTTGAGCACTCTAATTTTTTCAAAGTAAAAGCACCGGCCATCTCGAGGCACACAATGAAGTGCACCAAGAAAGAACCGGCATGATGTTCAGTCCGAGCCGTCGCATCGGGTAGATGCACTACTCGTCTGGAACTGAGATCCAACTACGAGCTTTTTAACCGCAGCAGCTTTAGTATACGCTATTGGAGCTGGAATTACCGCGGCTGCTGGCACCAGACTTGCCCTCCAATTGATCCTCGTTAAAGGATTTAGAGTGTACTCATTTCAATTACGGGGCCTCAAAAGAGTCCCGTATTGTTATTTTTCGTCACTACCTCCCCGTGCCGGGAGTGGGTAATTTGCGCGCCTGCTGCCTTCCTTGGATGTGGTAGCCGTTTCTCAGGCTCCCTCTCCGGAATCGAACCCTGATTCTCCGTTACCCGTAACAACCATGGTAAGCAAGTAACCTACCATCGAAAGTTGATAAGGCAGACACTTGAAAGAAACGTCGCCGGCTCGTGGCCATGCGATCAGCACAAAGTTATCCAGAGTCACCACACAATACGGGCCGAAACCCGATCGATCTTGGTCTAATAAAAGCACCCGTTACCCAAAGGGCTCCAGGCTCACTGCATGTATTAGCTCTAGAATTGCCACAGTTATCCAAGTAGGAAGAAACGATCTAAGGAACCATAACTGATTTAATGAGCCATTCGCGGTTTCGCCTTATTTCGGCATGTACTTAGACATGCATGGCTTAATCTTTGAGACAAGCATATGATTACTGGCAGGATCAACCAGGTAATCGTTCGACTGCGCGTCCGTCCTCGCCTTCGGCGGGCCGGACGCAGTCTGTGTGCGGCGGAGGCCACCTTCAGGCGCCCCAACACGCTTATTTTGCACTCCGAGATGACGGCGTTCGAGCTCGCTACGGCACAACCTTCCCGAAAGACGAGTGGGAGCCGTGCGGCAAGAAGCACGTTCATGCTCGCTCTTTTTCGTTGCATCGACTCGGTCGCGCCGTGCGGGTTGCCCAAGCCCGCTGCACTGTCGGTGGACCGGCCGGAACTAGCAACGGAGCCGAGACTGCAAAGCCGCCAGACGACGGGTCACGCCCGCGTCTTCGGCGCTTTCGCATCTGAATCGCCCGAGGACGACACGGAACACACCTCGATATCGTGGTAAAACGGCACCGTCCGACAACCAGCCCCTAACGCATCAAGCGGATGAGGCTGCAGACGACTGCCGTGGATTCCCCTGGAGCAGACCCGAGGACACGCTTGACGAGGCCGAAGCCCGCCGCATATCAGACACCCGGTCGCTTTCGCGTACGCCGCTCACGAGAACCCCCACATAATAGCAGCGATAAGTACCCAGACCTCCTTGGGCACTAATACGAGCGTACTCGAGAAAATTTCACCGCGGGTGTGCCCCGAAACGTGTGGCACGTTGAGCGTGCCACAAGTCTACGTCGCTCTCAAACCCGCCGAGGTCGTAGAATTTGCGACCCTACTCACGAAATTCCCACCGAGGATACGGCCGCAAACGTACCGCACCTTGGGTAGGCCACGAGTTTGTGCAACACTACGCTGACGGCACAGCACCGAGGTCGTGCGCGCACGCACGGGAAAATTCCGCCGCGGTTTCTGCCGAAAACGTGAGGCACCACGACTCTCCGCAAGTTCGCGTCGACTGCGAAAGACCGAAGTCGTGAACGACGTGTCCGCTACTCGCCGCCGACACGCTGGACACCAAACGTACAACGACTCGACGGCGTCGTAGAGGCCCACGACGCGGTTTTCCTTAACGACGTCTCGGCGTGGCACCGACAGGTTAGAACGGCCGACCAACGTTCCCTGTCCGCCGTTCGGCTCAGTCGAAGGGCTCGGCGACTTCGGCAACGCTGCGAAGCCGCACGGTGACGCACGCCATGTCCCCATTTTTTTTTTTTTTTCTTTCTGCGTCTGCCGGGGTGCCCCTATAATAGCAGCGATAAGCACCCAGACCGCCGTGGGTCGCTCGCCCCGGCTGACGTGGTTTTTCGTACTCCTGCGGCGGTCGCCGTCAAGCACGTCCAAATACGCTACTTTCGTGGGCGCATTCACGCTCTTTCGCTTCGCCGGAGTGCCAGCACTCACTCTGCCAAAAACGGCGAACATCCGAGCGGCGGTTCCCACTTTTGCGTCGGCGTCGCAAACCCCGCCCCGGCAGACGAGGTTTGCCGTACTCGTGCGACAGTGGCCGGCGGGCACGTCGAAAGACGCCGATATCGTGCGCGAATTGGCGCACCTTGGCTTCACCGGAGTGCCGCCACTGACTCCTCCAAAAACGGCGAAGATCCGAGCGGCGCTTCCCACTTTCGCATCGGCGTCCCGAACTCCGCCCCGGCTGACGCGGTTTACCGTACTCGTGCGACGGTCGCCGGCGAGCACGTGGAAAGACGCCGATATCGTGCCCGAATCGGCTCCGTTCGGCTTCGCCGGAGTGCCAGCACTGGCTCGGCGAAAGACGACGAACATCCGAGCGACGGTTCTCACTATTGCGTACGCGTCGCAAACCCCGCCCCGGCAGACGCACTTTGCCGTACTCGTGCGACGGTCGCCGGCGAGCACGTAGAAAGACGCCGATATCGTGCCGGAATCGGCCCCGTTTGGCTTCGCCGGAGTGCCAGCACTCACTCGGCCACAAACGGCGAACATCCGAGCGGCGGTTCCCACTTAGCCGTCGGCGTCCCGAACTCCGCCCCGGCAGACGCGGTTGCCGAGCTCGTGCGACTAGCGACCGCGAAGCCGTCTCGCGACGCCGCTTTCGTGCGCGGCTCCCACTGCGACCTGGGTCACCCGAGGTCGACGAGCAAGAAAGAATGTCGAAAAAAAATTTTTTTTTTTTTTGCGTCTGCCGGGGTGCCCCTATAATAGCAGCGATAAGCACCCAGACCGCCATGGGTCGCTCGCCCCGGCTGACGTGGTTTTTCGTTTTCCTGCGGTGGTCGTCGTCAAGCACGTCCAAACACGCCACTTTCGTGGGCGCATTCGCGCTCTTTCGCTTCGCCGGAGTGCCAGCACTCACTCTGCCAAAAACGGCGAACATCCTAGTGGCGGTTCCCACTTTTGCGTCGGCGTCGCCAACCCCGCCCCGGCATACGCGGTTTGCCGTACTCGTGCGGCGGTGGCCGGCGGGCACGTCGAAAGACACCGATATCGTGCGCGAGTCGATGCTTCTTGGTCTCGCAGGAGGGCCGCCACTCACTCCTGCAAAAACGGCGAAGATCCGAGCGGCGCTTCCCACTTTTTCGTCGGCATCGCAAACCTCGCCCCGGCAGACGCGCTTTGCCGTACTCGTGCGACGGTCGCCGGCGAGCACGTCGAAATACGCCGATATCGTGCCCGAATCGGCCCCGTTTCGCTTCGCCGGAGTGCCAGCACTCACTCGGCCAAAAACGGCGAACATCCGAGCAGCGGTACCCACTTAGCCGTCGGCATCCCGAACTCCGCGCCGGCTGACGCGGTTGCCGAGCTCGTGCGACTAGCGACCGCGAACGCGTCTCGCGACGCCGCTTTCGTGCGCGGCTCCCATTGCGACCTGGGTTACCCGAGCTCGACCAGCAAAAAAGAAGGTCGAAAAAAAATTTTTTTTTTCTGCGTCTGCCGGGGTGCCCCTATAATAGCAGCGATAAGCACCCAGACCGCCGTGGGTCGCTCGCCCCGGCTGACGTGGTTTTTCGTACTCCTGCAGCGGTCGCCGTCAAGCACGTCCAAATACGCCACTTTCGTGGGCGCTTTCGCGCTCTTTCGCGTCGCCGGTGTGCCAGCACTCACTCTGCCAAAAACGGCGAACATCCTAGTGGCGGTTCCCACTTTTGCGTCGGCGTCGCCAACCCCGCCCCGGCATACGCGGTTTGCCGTACTCGTGCGGCGGTGGCCGGCGGGCACGTCGAAAGACACCGATATCGTGCGCGAGTCGATGCTTCTTGGTCTCGCAGGAGGGCCGCCACTCACTCCTGCAAAAACGGCGAAGATCCGAGCGGCGCTTCCCACTTTTTCGTCGGCATCGCAAACCTCGCCCCGGCAGACGCGCTTTGCCGTACTCGTGCGACGGTCGCCGGCGAGCACGTCGAAATACGCCGATATCGTGCCCGAATCGGCCCCGTTTCGCTTCGCCGGAGTGCCAGCACTCACTCGGCCAAAAACGGCGAACATCCGAGCAGCGGTACCCACTTAGCCGTCGGCATCCCGAACTCCGCGCCGGCTGACGCGGTTGCCGAGCTCGTGCGACTAGCGACCGCGAACGCGTCTCGCGACGCCGCTTTCGTGCGCGGCTCCCATTGCGACCTGGGTTACCCGAGCTCGACCAGCAAAAAAGAAGGTCGAAAAAAAATTTTTTTTTTCTGCGTCTGCCGGGGTGCCCCTATAATAGCAGCGATAAGCACCCAGACCGCCGTGGGTCGCTCGCCCCGGCTGACGTGGTTTTTCGTACTCCTGCAGCGGTCGCCGTCAAGCACGTCCAAATACGCCACTTTCGTGGGCGCTTTCGCGCTCTTTCGCGTCGCCGGTGTGCCAGCACTCACTCTGCCAAAAACGGCCAACATCCGAGCGGCGGTTCCCACTTTTGCGTCGGCGTCGTAAACCCCGCCCCGGCAGACGCGGTTTGCCCTACTCGTTCGACGGTCGCCGGCGAGCGCGTCGAAAGACGCCGATATCGTGCGCTAATTGGCGCTCCTTGGCTTCTCCGGAGTGCCGCCACTCACTCCTCCAAAAACGGCGAAGATCCGAGCGGCGTTCTCCACTTTCGCATCGGCGTCCCGAACTCCGCCCGGGCTGACGCGGTTTACCGTACTCGTGCGACGGTCGCCGCCGGGCACGTCGAAAGACGCCGATATCGTGCCGTAATCGGCCCCGTTTGGCTTCGCCCGAGTGCCAGCACTCACTCGGCCAAAAACGGCGAACATCCGAGCAGCGTTTCCCACTTTCGCATCGGCGTCCCGAAGCCCGCCCCGGCAGACGCGGTTTGCCCTACTCGAGCGACGGTCGCCGGCGATCACGTCGAAAGGCGCCGAATTCGTGCACGAATCGATGCTTCTTGGTCTCGCAGGAGGGCCGCCACTCACTCCTGCAAAAACGGCGAAGATCCGAGTTGCGCTTCCCACTTTTTCGTCGGCGTCCCGAACTACGCCCCGGCTGACGCGGTTTACCGTACTCGTGCGACGGTCGCCGGCGGGCACTTCAAAATACGCCGATTTCGTGGGCGCATTCACGCTGTTTCGCTTCCCCGGAGTGCCAACACTCACTCTGCCGAAAGCGGCGATCATCCGAGCGGCGGTTCCCACTTTTGCGTCGGCTTCGCAAACGGCGCCCCGGCAGACGCGCTCGTGCGACGTACTCGTGCGACGGTCGCCGGCGAGCACGTCGAAAGACGCCGATATCGTGCTCGAATCGACCCCGTTTCGCTTCGCCGGAGTGCTGCCAGTCACGGCGCAGAGAACGGCGAACAAGTGTTTTTTTTTTTTTTCCTAGAATTTGTGTTATAGAAGGCACATTTGATATCGGACGATAATTTTCAACTTTATCACGCGCACCGATTTTCGTGTAGAGGTTTGCAAGTTTATGGGAATTTCTCCACTTGGAATAATGCGATTTAGTAGTACTACGAGAACTTCATGGATGTACTCAAGGGTACGGGGCAAGTCAGTTACGTCAACACCTGCAGATTTTTTACACTTCAAACTGAAAATTGTTGGTTGTGAGTCCTCGTGTGATATTAAAGGCCGATTCGCTAACACATAGAACAAAGAAAGAAAGGAAGAAAAAACGCCCGCGCTCGCTCAAGAAACCTGGGTTCGCAACAAGTGGCAACAACAAGCAACCGAGCGAGTGCGCCAAAACCCGTGGCGGCCGAACAAACGCGAAGTCCCAACCGCGTCAGCCGGGGCGGCACGGGACAGGAAAAATCACTTCAGCCGGGGCGGCGGGGCACCGAATAAACCTCGTCACCTCGTCGCAGGATAAAAGAGGAAACAAAAAGTCTAAACAGCGTCTGCTGGAGCGAATGCGTAATAAAACAACAACAACAACAAAAAAAAAACACCCGCGCTCAAGAAGTCTGCAATCCTCACAAAAGGCGACTGTGACCGAGCAGCGTCAGCCGGGGCCGTGCGGAAACGGAAAAACCGCGACTACCGGGGCGTCGAGGCACCGAAAAATCCACTTCAGCCGCGGCGAAAAAAAAAACAAAAAGAAAGACGGAGGGGGGGGGGGGAACCACGTCTGCCGGGGCGAAGGAAAAAAAAAAACGCGTCTGCCGGGGCGAGCCCGGGTGCGGCACCACCGGGAAAACTGTGGCAAACAGACATGGCGATCGAGTGAGTGGGCCGCCAGCCAGGCTCAGCCAAAAAGTGCAAAGTCCGAACTGCGTCAGCCGGGGCGGCAAAAACCGCGTCAGCCGGGGCGGCGCAAAAAACCGCGTCTGCCGGGGCGGCACGAAACCGCGTCAGCCGGGGCGGGGCGAAAACTGCGTCAGCCGGGGCGAAAAGAAAAAAAAAAACGCGTCTGCCGGGGCAAGCCCGGGTGCGGCACCACCGGGAAAACTGTGGCAAACAGACATGGCGATCGAGTGAGTGGGCCGCCAGCCAGGCACAGCCGAAAAGTGCAAAGTCCGAACCGTGTCAGCCGGGGCGACGCAAAAACCGCGTCAGCCGGGGCGGCGCGAAAACCGCGTCAGCCGGGGCGGCACGAAACCGCGTCAGCCGGGGCGGCGCGAAAACTGCGTCAGCCGGGGCGGCGCGAAAACCTCGTCAGCCGGGGCGAGCGAAAAGGGGGGGGGGGGGAACCACGTCTGCCGGGGCGAAAGAAAAAAAAAACGCGTCTGCCGGGGCGAGCCCGGGTGCGGCACCACCGGGAAGACTGTGGCAAACAGACATGGCGATCGAGTGAGTGGGCCGCCAGCCAGGCTCAGCCCAAAAAGTGCCAAGTCCGAACTGCGTCAGCCGGGGCGGCAAAAACCGCGTCAGCCGGGGCGGCGCGAAAACCGCGTCTGCCGGGGCGGCGCGAAAACTGCGTCAGCCGGGGCGAGCCCGGGTGCGGCACCACCGGGAAAACTGTGGCTAACAGACATGGCGATCGAGTGAGTGGGCCACCAGCCAGGCTCAGCCAAAAAGTGCCAAGTCCGAACTGCGTCAGCCGGGGCGGCAAAAACCGCGTCAGCCGGGGCGGCGCAAAAAAACCGCGTCTGCCGGGGCGGCACGAAACCGCGTCAGCCGGGGCGGCGCGAAAACTGCGTCAGCCGGGGCGAAAGAAAAAAAAAACGCGTCTGCCGGGGCGAGCCCGGGTGCGGCACCACCGGGAAAACTGTGGCAAACAGACATGGCGATCGAGTGAGTGGGCCGCCAGCCAGGCACAGCCGAAAAGTGCTAAGTCCGAACTGCGTCTGCCGGGGCGGCACGAAACCGCGTCAGCCGGGGCGGCGCGAAAACCGCGTCTGCCGGGGCGGCACGAAACCGCGTCAGCCGGGGCGGCGCGAAAACTGCGTCAGCCGGGGCGAGCCCGGGTGCGGCACCACCGGGAAAACTGTGGCAAACAGACATGGCGATCGAGTGAGTGGGCCGCCAGCCAGGCACAGCCGAAAAGTGCTAAGTCCGAACTGCGTCTGCCGGGGCGGCACGAAACCGCGTCAGCCGGGGCGGCGCGAAAACCGCGTCTGCCGGGGCGGCACGAAACCGCGTCAGCCGGGGCGGCGCGAAAACTGCGTCAGCCGGGGCGAGCCCGGGTGCGGCACCACCGGGAAAACTGTGGCAAACAGACATGGCGATCGAGTGAGTGGGCCGCCAGCCAGGCACAGCCGAAAAGTGCTAAGTCCGAACTGCGTCAGCCGGGGCGGCAAAAACCGCGTCAGCCGGGGCGGCGCAAAAAACCGCGTCTGCCGGGGCGGCACGAAACCGCGTCAGCCGGGGCGGCGCGAAAACTGCGTCAGCCGGGGCGAAAGAAAAAAAAAAAACGCGTCTGCCGGGGCGAGCCCGGGTGCGGCACCACCGGGAAAACTGTGGCAAACAGACATGGCGATCGAGTGAGTGGGCCGCCAGCCAGGCACAGCCGAAAAGTGCTAAGTCCGAACTGCGTCTGCCGGGGCGGCACGAAACCGCGTCAGCCGGGGCGGCGCGAAAACCGCGTCTGCCGGGGCGGCACGAAACCGCGTCAGCCGGGGCGGCGCGAAAACTGCGTCAGCCGGGGCGAGCCCGGGTGCGGCACCACCGGGAAAACTGTGGCAAACAGACATGGCGATCGAGTGAGTGGGCCGCCAGCCAGGCACAGCCGAAAAGTGCTAAGTCCGAACTGCGTCTGCCGGGGCGGCACGAAACCGCGTCAGCCGGGGCGGCGCGAAAACCGCGTCTGCCGGGGCGGCGCGAAAACTGCGTCAGCCGGGGCGAGCCCGGGTGCGGCACCACCGGGAAAACTGTGGCAAACAGACATGGCGATCGAGTGAGTGGGCCGCCAGCCAGGCACAGCCGAAAAGTGCAAAGTCCGAACCGTGTCAGCCGGGGCGACGCAAAAACCGCGTCAGCCGGGGCGGCGCGAAAACCGCGTCAGCCGGGGCGGCACGAAACCGCGTCAGCCGGGGCGGCGCGAAAACTGCGTCAGCCGGGGCGGCGCGAAAACCTCGTCAGCCGGGGCGAGCGAAAAGGGGGGGGGGGGGGGAACCACGTCTGCCGGGGCGAAAGAAAAAAAAAACGCGTCTGCCGGGGCGAGCCCGGGTGCGGCACCACCGGGAAGACTGTGGCAAACAGACATGGCGATCGAGTGAGTGGGCCGCCAGCCAGGCTCAGCCCAAAAAGTGCCAAGTCCGAACTGCGTCAGCCGGGGCGGCAAAAACCGCGTCAGCCGGGGCGGCGCGAAAACCGCGTCTGCCGGGGCGGCGCGAAAACTGCGTCAGCCGGGGCGAGCCCGGGTGCGGCACCACCGGGAAAACTGTGGCTAACAGACATGGCGATCGAGTGAGTGGGCCACCAGCCAGGCTCAGCCAAAAAGTGCCAAGTCCGAACTGCGTCAGCCGGGGCGGCAAAAACCGCGTCAGCCGGGGCGGCGCAAAAAAACCGCGTCTGCCGGGGCGGCACGAAACCGCGTCAGCCGGGGCGGCGCGAAAACTGCGTCAGCCGGGGCGAAAGAAAAAAAAAACGCGTCTGCCGGGGCGAGCCCGGGTGCGGCACCACCGGGAAAACTGTGGCAAACAGACATGGCGATCGAGTGAGTGGGCCGCCAGCCAGGCACAGCCGAAAAGTGCTAAGTCCGAACTGCGTCTGCCGGGGCGGCACGAAACCGCGTCAGCCGGGGCGGCGCGAAAACCGCGTCTGCCGGGGCGGCACGAAACCGCGTCAGCCGGGGCGGCGCGAAAACTGCGTCAGCCGGGGCGAGCCCGGGTGCGGCACCACCGGGAAAACTGTGGCAAACAGACATGGCGATCGAGTGAGTGGGCCGCCAGCCAGGCACAGCCGAAAAGTGCTAAGTCCGAACTGCGTCTGCCGGGGCGGCACGAAACCGCGTCAGCCGGGGCGGCGCGAAAACCGCGTCTGCCGGGGCGGCACGAAACCGCGTCAGCCGGGGCGGCGCGAAAACTGCGTCAGCCGGGGCGAGCCCGGGTGCGGCACCACCGGGAAAACTGTGGCAAACAGACATGGCGATCGAGTGAGTGGGCCGCCAGCCAGGCACAGCCGAAAAGTGCTAAGTCCGAACTGCGTCAGCCGGGGCGGCAAAAACCGCGTCAGCCGGGGCGGCGCAAAAAACCGCGTCTGCCGGGGCGGCACGAAACCGCGTCAGCCGGGGCGGCGCGAAAACTGCGTCAGCCGGGGCGAAAGAAAAAAAAAAACGCGTCTGCCGGGGCGAGCCCGGGTGCGGCACCACCGGGAAAACTGTGGCAAACAGACATGGCGATCGAGTGAGTGGGCCGCCAGCCAGGCACAGCCGAAAAGTGCTAAGTCCGAACTGCGTCTGCCGGGGCGGCACGAAACCGCGTCAGCCGGGGCGGCGCGAAAACCGCGTCTGCCGGGGCGGCACGAAACCGCGTCAGCCGGGGCGGCGCGAAAACTGCGTCAGCCGGGGCGAGCCCGGGTGCGGCACCACCGGGAAAACTGTGGCAAACAGACATGGCGATTGAGTGAGTGGGCCGCCAGCCAGGCACAGCCGAAAAGTGCTAAGTCCGAACTGCGTCTGCCGGGGCGGCACGAAACCGCGTCAGCCGGGGCGGCGCGAAAACCGCGTCTGCCGGGGCGGCACGAAACCGCGTCAGCCGGGGCGGCGCGAAAACTGCGTCAGCCGGGGCGAGCCCGGGTGCGGCACCACCGGGAAAACTGTGGCAAACAGACATGGCGATCGAGTGAGTGGGCCGCCAGCCAGGCACAGCCGAAAAGTGCTAAGTCCGAACTGCGTCTGCCGGGGCGGCACGAAACCGCGTCAGCCGGGGCGGCGCGAAAACCGCGTCTGCCGGGGCGGCACGAAACCGCGTCAGCCGGGGCGGCGCGAAAACTGCGTCAGCCGGGGCGAGCCCGGGTGCGGCACCACCGGGAAAACTGTGGCAAACAGACATGGCGATCGAGTGAGTGGGCCGCCAGCCAGGCACAGCCGAAAAGTGCAAAGTCCGAACCGTGTCAGCCGGGGCGACGCAAAAACCGCGTCAGCCGGGGCGGCGCGAAAACCGCGTCTGCCGGGGCGGCACGAAACCGCGTCAGCCGGGGCGGCGCGAAAACTGCGTCAGCCGGGGCGAGCCCGGGTGCGGCACCACCGGGAAAACTGTGGCAAACAGACATGGCGATCGAGTGAGTGGGCCGCCAGCCAGGCACAGCCGAAAAGTGCTAAGTCCGAACTGCGTCAGCCGGGGCGGCAAAAACCGCGTCAGCCGGGGCGGCGCAAAAACCGCGTCTGCCGGGGCGAAATAAAAAAAAAAAAACAAAGAAAAAAGCCCGCGCTTAATCAAAAGAAAACAAAGAAAAAAGCTTGCGCTTAATCAAAAGAAAACAAACAAAAAAAGTTCGCGCTTAAGCCTGGCGGTGGAACCACCGGGGCAAACAGACCTGGCGATCGAGTGAGTGGGCCGCCAGCCGGGGTGAGCCAAAAAGTGCAAAGTCCGAACCGCGTCAGCCGGGGCGACGCAAAAACCGCGTCAGCCGGGGCGGCGCGAAAACCGCGTCAGCCGGGGCGGCGCGAAAACCGCGTCAGCCGGGGCGGCGCAAAAACCGCGTCAGCCGGGGCGGCGCAAAAACTGCGTCAGCCGGGGCGGCACGGAAAAACGAAAACCGCGTCAGCCGGGGCGACATCAAAATGAGGAAAAAAAAAAAAAAAACTGCCTTAGGACACCTGCGTACACTTTCATGCGTTTGGGCATATCTCTCTGTAACACGCGCGCCCCTCGTTACGCGCGGCACTCTGTTTTCTCCGACACCCATATTTCGGCGGCATGTGGCACGCGCGCCCGTCCCTACGCACGGCACACCGCAGTGCTTTCTCGATATTTTTCTTTTCCTCCAACACCGTCATCTATAGGCTTTTAGTGACCTGTTGCTCGTGGCACAAGTTCGCTTGCTCTGACACCTCTTGCATGCGCACCGTTTTTGCGCACGGTGCTATGCCGCAAAGCACGGCAGTCGCATGCGTTTCTCTCAGGCACCTCTTTTTTGACACAACGCTGTGGTGCTTAGAAACACACGCGCCGCTTTTGCGCACAGAACTCCACCGTACAGCACGGTAGTCACGTTTGTTCCACACGAACAGCAGTGTGCATCGTGCTACGACACTTTGAAAGCTTTTTCTTCCGAGTCTCGACCGCGCTGTTCCTTTCGTACTTGGCGCGATTTTGGGACCAGCTTTGTTTTAAACCCCTACTGCGCGCCGTTCCTTTCGTACTTGGCGCGGTTCAGGGTTTGTTTCGAGCCCTTAGCCGCGCTGTTCCCTCCGTACTTGGCGCGGTTTAGGGTCGAGCTTTGTCTCGAGCCCTCTCCGCGCCGTTCCTTCCGTACTTGGCGCGGTTTAGGGTTTGTTTCGAGCCCTTAGCCGCGCTGTTCCCTCCGTACTTGGCGCGGTTTAGGGTTTGTTTCGAGCCCTTAGCCGCGCTGTTCCCTC
>NW_027464880.1:137500-142500 GCF_043290135.1 Rhipicephalus microplus
TTTTCTAATTTTAGATGTACTGGTGGAACATTAGCTAAGACGTTTAATGCATTATTTGAAACTGTTTTATAGGCTTTAGTTATCGATATTAATGGTTTCCGTTGTATTGATTTCAATCTTTTGATTATGGTGCCAATGTTTCTATACCAGACTGGGCCTGCATAAGTTATTATTCTTTCCATTCCCCTTACATATATTTCCCTAAGTTGTTTGTTTTTAATACCTCTGTTTTTACCTGTAAATTTGTTTAAGTTAATTGACAAGTCGAACACTTTCTCTTTTATATAATCTAAATGCGGAAGGAAAGACAGGTTTTCATCTAAGATTACTCCTAATATTTTCATTTGCTGTACCTTTCTTATTTTATTGTCTCCTAATTTAAGTATTGGTGGGCTTTTTGAATATTTTCCTTTAATAACCATAAATTCGGTTTTTGTTGCATTGAATTCAATCTTTTTTTCGAGGCCCCATTTTTGTATTATGTTTAATGTCTGGTTTGCTTTATCTTGTAGCTTTCTTTTAGATGTTCCTTTAATTATTATTGTGATATCGTCGGCGAAAGCTTGCACATATGTTTTTTCTGGGTATTTTTCCCTCAGTACCTCTGTAATCATTATGGTCCATAGTAATGGACTTAATGGGGATCCTTGGGGGGATCCTTTTCTTAGGCAATACATTTTCTGAATGTTTTCGTTTTTGTACGAGATTTTTCGATTTGTCATGATTGCATTGGTTAATTTTATTAAATTTTTTGGGCAATTATTTTCTTCTAAGTACTTAATTATTTCTTTTTTATCAATGGTGTTGAATGCATTTTTGATATCCATTGATATAATCAAAGCTCCCTCTTTATCTAGAGAAGCTTGGTCTAATTTTTTCTTTATGTTCTCTAATGCCTGAATTGTCGAGGTATCGTGCTTGAACCCGTATTGATTTTTGGGGAATAATTCGTTTTTGTATAAGAAGTGATATATGCGGTCTTTGAGTAAGCTTTCTAGGATCTTTCCGAATATTGAGTTTATTGCAATTGGTCGGTAATCTGCAGGTGTATTCTGACTTTTCTTTTTGGGGATCAATATTATTTTTGATACTTTCCAGTCCTGAGGAAAATATCCTAGTTTTAAACAACAATTAAATATATTTACAAAAAAGGTATTTTGCTTTTGATTTATTAATTGAATAAATTCCGTTGTTAAGTTGTCCGGTCCTGGTGCGATATCTTTCTTTAGGTTCCTAATTATTGCTTCCACTTCCTGTTGCGTAAACTCCCCATCATCTTCAATGTCATTGTTTATTTCCTCTTCTTCGACTTTTGTTTCGTTTACTTCGTTTTCTCCTGCTAAATCATATAATTTACTTATAATATAGTCGACTGTTTCTGTAAGACAATTTGTTGATGAACCGTCCTCTTTTATCATGCTTTTTATAATGACTGCTTTTTTAATTTGATTCCGGGCTAATTTGTATCCTATATTAAAAGGATTCCTCGTTACTTTGGCTAAAAAATTTTCCCAATCCTTCTTTTTCGCCTGTGCAATATTTTCTACATATAATTTATGTTCTTCATAATATTGAGCTTTAAAGATTTCTCTTATATCCCCTCGACTTCTTTTGAACCGTCTTTTCATTGCTCTAACTTTTTTCCTTTGTATTTCTAGTTCCAGGTTCCACCAGCTTTTCTCTTGACCTTTTCCCTTGGTAATGCGTTTTTCATATTTTTTGTATAAGTTTTCCAATGTATTATAAAATTTTTGTATTAAATGCTCGACCTCCTGTACATTATTCAGATTTCGTGATTGTAATTCCCAATCCATATTTAGTAAATCTGTTAATGCTCTTTGTTTCCCTGTTTTAGTTATTTTAAACATATGTAATTTGGCCTCTTCGAATATTTCTATTTTGATGAATTTATGATCACTGTATGAAGGTTCATTTAAAACCTTCCAATTTTTAACTTCCCTAATCAAATTGTTTGAAACAATAGATAGATCGATCCAACTTTTGCCCCTTGAATTTTGGAATGTTGGTTCACTGTTCTTGTCGTTTATTAGGTTTAAGTTATTTTTAATAATAAACTCTAAAACTAATTCCCCTCTATCATCTAGTTTGTCACCTCCCCAACTGTGGCTTTTTGCATTAAAATCTCCTGTTATTAAAATGTTCTCTATATGTGTTTTTTGAATCACGTTCTCTATTTTAGTTAGTAGGTTCTCTATGTTCCCCTTAGGTGCTGCATAGCAGTTGATTAGGAGAAGTTGTTTGTTCTTAAATTTCATTATTACTGCAATAAAATCCTCTTCTATTTGTACTGGAAATATGTTGGTTACCCTTGAGTGGAATATGATGCCAACTTTTGGGTTATCCTCATGCGCAATAATTCTATCTTTTATTGAACATGGTATAATTTTACCTTTTAAGTGATAGGGCTCTTGAACTAATGAAATATGATGATTTTTCCTTTGTTGATAAATGCTTAAATTCTGATTCGCCTTAAAGGACCTGCCTAAGTTAACCTGTATCATTTCTAATTTTTCTGTTGAATTTAATTTTGTATTCACCATTTCTTTTCTTTTTTTTTTTTTTTTTTTTTTTATACGAGGGAAAAGACTGTCTAAACCCGGAGTTGTCGTTTGGATACCGCTTGCGTATCCTGTCTAATTAGAGTGCTGTTAACTCAAGTTGGCGGAGAATTCTGT
Organism: Rhipicephalus microplus; assembly: GCF_043290135.1. Taxonomy (NCBI): domain Eukaryota; kingdom Metazoa; phylum Arthropoda; class Arachnida; order Ixodida; family Ixodidae; genus Rhipicephalus; species Rhipicephalus microplus. The sequence goes on from NW_027464880.1 coordinate 140,197, forward strand.
CGAGCTCCTGCTCCCTTCTGGCTTTGTAAGTAGGGCATGCCCTTGACATCATGGAGTGACTTACCATTTCTGGTTCCCACCCGTCCTGCTTGCAGGCGCTGCATAGGTAATCTTCAACTCTGCATTCTTTGTAGTGATGTCTGCCACTACACTCAGTGCATCGCGGCGTCTGAGATCTACACCATTTTTGTGTGTGGCCGTATTTAGCACAGAAGGTGCATCTTGGAACATAAGTATTGTCGAATACTCGGCACCTATTCCATCCGATGTTTAATTGCTCTTTACCTTGCAATTGTCTCCAAGCTCTGTATTCCAAGCTTACGATGACCGTTTTTCCTTCTTTACCTTGCCATGTGGTTACTATTTTTATATCTTCTTCTGTACATGTTAATCTATTCTGTGAAATGAGTTTCCGAATTATTTCCTCAGATGTGAGTTCTTCATCTATGCCAATAATCTTTAATTCTGGTTTCTTACTTTTTGGCCTCTGCGTTTTCATTCTTGCTCTGAGTTCTGGGTCGTTTTCCATGAGGTTTTCTAGGTTTTTTAATCCTTCTTTTGACGAGGTTGACACTACCATTCCTCGCTTCCCCTCTCGCATTTCTGGGTCACTTAACCCGAGCTCCTGTGGGTCTATCCTTTTTTTTATGGCAGCTTGTACTTCTGCTGTGTTCAACGTCTCGGACGTGACTAAAAGTGCAAATTTGGCTCTCTGTTTTTCATTCTCATCCTTTTGCGTTTGTGAAAGATGGGAAATTTGGTTACCCTCTGTTGTCGTGCTCGTCCTACCTTTAACCGCATCCGCATATGATGCGACCGTTGTCGTTGCCTTTTGTTCTTTGTCTCTGGCACCTTCTAGCCTCGCTACCTCATGGGTGGCTTCCAATGCCAAATTTTTTGTCCTAGAAAATTCCGTCATGATCCTGTCTATTAACTTTTCCTTTTGTTGATCTCCAGCCGCCAATGCCAAGAGCGCCTTCATAAAGGACTTGTCCACTTTCATTAACTTTTTTAACAGCTGTTTTGCCCTAGAGGTCTCCTTTGTACTGTCTTGATCTATTCCTTCATCTTTGTGTTTTTCATGATCCTTACGATCTGTCTTCTCCTGTGCCGAATTCGGTTGAGACTGTGTCTCTTTGTTTTCCTCTAGTGTAGATTTACTTACCTTTTCCCTTCCTTTATTTGTGCTGGTTTTAGAGCTGAGGTATCTATCCTGTGCGAGGTTCTCCCCTGTTTCCGGAGCTTCGTCATCTGAAGACCACCAGTCGTCTTCATGTTCTGAATAAACTGTAGTCAAACTCCCTTGATCATCACCATCATCTATAGGTGTTAGAGTGTGGTCCTCTTTTCCGGTAACTGCCCCCGGGGCTCTTTTTTCTAGTGGTTGTTTTATATTCGTCTTTGCCTTTACCGCTGGGCTGTTTCTCAACATTTCCTCTTTTGTCACTGAATTTTTTTTGTTCTTTCCCATGTTTACCTTTCAGCGAAACCAGGGTAGTCTCACCCAAAATAGCAGCCACGGATGTCGAGTAATCCTGTGTCCCTCCCTTTTCGGTTCGGATTGCAATAGTTGGAAGTTTCCTAGCTGTTTTTGTGAATTGCTGATGTTCCGCCAAATCTAGCCAAAAAAAAAACTAGTAGGAAGGCAACACTGAAGATGTCTCCTGAATAATTAATTTTTTTTTGGCGTTCTCAATTGTGCTAGGCTCTCGCGGTTTTTTTTTTTGTCTATCTCCACATTTAAACGAATCTTTTGACACCTAAATTATCATCCCAGAGCCTCTAGAAGCCGAGATATGAATGCTATACTCAAAATGGCTGGGTCCCACAACAAGATGGCGGCCCCCACAAGGTCGTATGGTGGGAAAAAATAATTGTTAATTTCTTCTCGACGGTCGAAATTTGGCCAGATTCAGCTCACTACCCTATATCCTTCCTCTGCACAATTTAACACTATCACGGATAATTAATGTGCTCAATTGCTTTTTAATCGAACTTTGAACTCCAGGGGGCAGGCTCTACAGTTATTCCCCAGCCAAGATGGCAGCCCCCATACCGGCGCATACACGTGGTAAGAAAGTTGATTTTTGCTGATAAATCTCCTGTATCTCGCTGAATCAAGCCGAGATGGTAGCGGCGAGGCTTCGGAACGTCCCAGGAGCGATGAGAGTGGCTTTCAAGGTGCGAAACAGCTTTTTCTTGCCGAATTTCTAATTTGTTCGAAGTGAGGCCAGTGGCTGCTGCCTCTAGCCCTAACCGCGATGTGCGTCGTTGATTTAGCCAGATTGCGGTCGCTTCAACGCC
>NW_027464880.1:147500-149283 GCF_043290135.1 Rhipicephalus microplus
GGCCCGCCTAACCAGAAAATGCCTGCGGTACACCCATTTGGATAAGAGTGCACGCAGATGCGGGCCTCGACGGCTACACATTTCCTCGGGCGGCCGCCTCCCGGCCTCCGTGGAGCGCGGGATGCACGGTCCCATCGACAAGCCTCTCCCGTTTTTACCGTGGCGTCGCGGTTCACCACGGCAGGCGGGTCGGTCTCCTCCGCATAAAAAGGGGGACCCCCGCTTTTTGTTCCACGAAATCGCACAAGCTTTTTTCGCATCCACGGTTTGCCACCGCACACCAAAATGCCGATCCGGCTGCCTACTTTAGCCAACAGGTGGAGCCAGGCGCGCCGTACTTGCGCGGCACTTCCCACGTCCACCGAAGTCGGTGCCAAGGACCACTTTCGGCGCCGGAGCCGCGTACGAGCCTACTCGAGGCGGAAGAACGAAGCCAGCAAGGGCCTGGCCGCAAGTGCGTTCAATTGTCGGGACGTCCAAGTCCCTCGTTCTTCCGTGCTTCCTCTTTCGGCAAGTCGTTGCGGCACCTTCCCAAAGCGCGCAGACCCGCTAATCGCGACGAGCGCGACGTGGCCGTGCCGCCTTTCCCTCGGCAGCAAGCAAAACGCCTGGCAACGTCGACGCTCCCCTAACCGCGATCTCGCACCGTGTTTCGTGTGGCGAATTCAAAAGCCGGCCGGCGCTGCTGCAACCATTACGGTCGGTACGCATACGCCGCGGAGGGCGGGACGGTCATCGGAGCGTGCGGTTCCTCCATCGAGTACTGCGCACCTCGGCCGTCGCATCGCCGTGCCATGACCGGCCGCGCGTCAACGCGAACCGGTGCCAGCGAGATCCCTCGCCTGCAAGAACCGACCGGCAGCCTCCGTCACCCGAGGACGCGGAGGCGCTTGCCGCGGACGGCGGGACGGTATGCACTGGTGCACAGCGGACCCGTCACATCGCCAGTTCCTTGACCGACCGCCGACGCTTGTGCCGTTCCTCTCGTACTTGGCAGTCGCCGCGCGATTGTCGGGTCTCGTTCTTGCACGCTCGAACGGTCGGGAGGGCACTCGGCTGGCGTTTCGGGAACGCGCAGCCTCGCCTTCTACCGACGTAACCACGACTCGCCGTTCGCGCTCCGCCGCTCCTGTTTACAGTACTAGGCGGTCCCGCAGCGGTCGGGTCGCGCATTTCGAGCGCTTCGAGCCACGGTGCAGTGGCGGGTCGAAAGCCGACCTATGAGTGCGTTGCGCCGTTTGTACCCGCGTCCGCCACCTGGCCGACCGTCCAAGGTCGCGGTGTTGGCGTCCGCTGGGCGCAACAATTTGTCACGGGGTGCCGCTCCACATTCAGGCAGCCCCGTGGGGAAAAGCCGACCCCGCGTCCAAACGGGGTCAGCGGCAGAAAGTGTCGGGCGCAGACGCAGCTGAGGCGCTCACCCTTCACAATCCGTTAATGATCCTTCCGCAGGTTCACCTACGGAAACCTTGTTACGACTTTTACTTCCTCTAAATGATCAAGTTTGGTCATCTTTCCAACAGACCGGCGCAACCGAAAGGCCGCGCCGGACATCGGTCCGAAGACCTCACTAAATCATTCAATCGGTAGTAGCGACGGGCGGTGTGTACAAAGGGCAGGGACGTAATCAACGCGAGCTTATGACTCGCGCTTACTGGGAATTCCTCGTTCAAGGGGAACAATTGCAAGCCCCTATCCCAATCACGAAAGAAGTTCCACGGGTTACCCAGTCTTTTCAGACAGGGATAAAGACACGCTGCTTCCTTCAGTGTAGCGCGCGTGC